>NC_051129.1:6628951-6672482 GCF_014839805.1 Manduca sexta
TTTGAAACCCGAAATCACGCGGGCGAAGCTGCGGGGCGGAAGCTAGTATTTAATACATATAGATGAATTTCTACATAAAATAACAAATGTTTGTGTGTTCTCCGTGGATTCCAAAACGGCTGGAGCGACTTGATGATATTTAGGTAATCGTCACATTACCCCCCAATTGGACGATCAGAAGTAATTGCTACAGATATATTCATAGTGCTCTACCCAAACGAAGCAGGGCGGGTCCCTAGTCAGTTATATATATTTTTTCTTTATTCAGACCAATATTAGGACCTCGAAACCGATTTACTGCCTAAGCGGGATTCTTAATAAACAAATTTTAAATTGTTCTTGAAATTGTCTTCAGGCTGTAGCAATGGTGATGCCGCGAATTGAACAACCTACTGGAACCAGTTCCGCCACCGCGGGCGTGTCGCCGGCTAGCCCCGCGCCGCCAACAGCATCAGCACCCTCCATCCCAACTCCACCCTTATCAAGTATGCACTCACTCGCAGCAGTCATTTTATGATAATAGTAAAAGCTTATGGTTACTTAAAAACTTAGCAGTTGAAATTTGCCTGTCTCACAATGTTCAAGTAAATTCTATTTCCCAATTAACGTATAAGATAGTTATTGCCGAATGCGCTCTTCTTTTTAACATTTATTTGGAGTTGGCCATTTGTATTTAAAATTTTATATGGTATAATGATTAAGCAATAAATGTAAATGTACTTACCTGTTATATTGGACTATGTAGGTGCAGTGACGGTCGGCAGCACGCCCACATCAGGTGCGGCGTCGCGACGCGCAGGCGTCCCAGGCGTCGACGAGCGTGAGCGTCGCAGAACGGCGGCGGGCGTGAGCGTCGCGGCCGCCGGACGCGCGCGCGCCAAGCGCCGCCTGCAGCCGCGCCCGCTCGCCTCAAGCGCACGCGTACAGGTACACTAATTTACAACCTAATATAAAATACCATCAATATTGATCCAACAACAATAAATTTCTTGGTAACTCTTCCTTGGCTGTATTTTTTCCTTCTAGGATTTGAAAGGTCTGTGGAAGTAGAGTACCAAGTGCCCACGTCTTCCCGTTGCGACCAAGATGATGAGGGTGTGATAGTCGTCGATTCCGAGGAAGATGACGAACGGTGCACTGGAACTATGTACAGGGTGAGCTTTATTATACTTATATTATACTTGTGTCATTTATTTTTTGACACTTTTATTCTTTCATCAACAAAATTTATTCAAAATTAATAAGTTGTCCTTATTTTCAACTTTATTTACAAGTTCTGATGTATATCAAAACATTTTTATTGTGTAGGAAAATGAAGAAGATGAAGACATGGAGGAGGAACAAGAAGTTGAAGGAGGAGAGGAGGAAGAAGAAATTGAAGGTGACGACGGAGAGAATACAACGCGCCCAGTTAGTATATAATATATTTTTTTTTTATTACAATATTGAATTATAAAGTCATATAAAGTGAATGGACCAATGAGAATATATTATGCATGTGTTGATAATATAGATTACAGATAACCAATTGAGATTGGATGTTTTATGTATAGGTAGGATTGTATGTATTTATCAAACACAATCTCAGGCGGACGCGCACACAAATAGGTTCTACAGCACAAAGAATAGACACTGTTATCTGTTTCAGGAGTCGCCAGCTCAGTCGCCGGAGGCAGGCGGCTCGGGCGGCTCGGCGGCGTCGGGCGGCTCGGCCGCGTCGGGCGGCTCGGTCGCGTCGGGCGAGGAGGAGCCGGACGAGCGCCCCGCGCTGCCCGCGCGCGACGACCACCAGCACCAGCAGATAGAGGCCATCAGCAGCGGCACCGAGCGTCAGTAACACTAACTACTACTACTCTATTACCTTACTCTCACTGCAATGCTCACTTGCACTGGACTTATCACAGAAACATTCTTCAATACTACTAAACTACACTTTCATAACAGTATGCACAACTATACATAACCAATTTAAAAATAGTGTATTATAATAATCATCTTTATTTTTCCTGAAAATTTTGCACATCAATGTAATCATTGAGAGAACACTTATGTGATTGATGTGAATCTGTAACACAATTTATAAAATATTATTTTTCTTCTAGAACTATACAAACCTGTAAAATAAGGTCTTACGCCATATTTTTATTGTAAATCGTCACTACCAAGAAGAAATATTCATATTTTTAACCAGTTATTTTCTACTTTATAATATTTTAATTTAAGCTGTATATGTGTAGTTTCTATATTTAACAAAGAAATACATGTTTATAAAAAAACATTATTTTTCTATAGCGAGTGGTGCTTTGTGTCTCTTGGAGGAAGTGGAGGCGACGATGGCGACGATAGTATCGTTCCTTCCACACCTACACTGTATGTCCCAAGGCGCAATGACGGGTGAGTTCACTATGCTCTAACTTTATTGTTATATACAGTTGTATAGTTGACTATTTCTTTGTAAATATTAACTATTATAATTAATGGGTTAGTAAGACTACAAATGAAATAAACGTTTTAAGGGGTTAAGATATGTAAAACTCAATTTTATGTCCACTTTGGGCGTCCTGCAAAAAATAATGTAAGCATTCTTTGTAAATATTTTTCAAGAAATAAGTAGTTTGGCTTATGGTCTTTTGCACAGCGGCGTATTTTTATTATTAAACACGATACCGTGAATAAAATCATAATTAATATCTGCCAAACATCGCTCAACGGTAAGAATTTTACATCGTTAACATTTCGATATCTCTCTTATTTACTTGAGTTAACTATATTCTGAAATAATACTATACTCTATTTTTAAATACACTCATCTTATTTTTTTAATATTGTTATATATAACAAAATATTTAATTATTTTTAAAACACCTACTCAAACAACAGCTTATAGTAACAGGAATATTTGCAGTTACGCGCAGTCAGGCGCTCTCACAAATTGATGTCGACATCATTTCGTCTAGGATGTGTATATTATGTACGAAGTAACATAAAATATTCTAAAATACTGTATACACTCTATGTAAAATTAAAAAACACAAGTAAGAATTAAAAAATATTAACATGTGATTTGAACTTCGTCTAATTTATATTAAATGCCTTACCCTTCCATACTAAAGGTTTTTGACAAACTACAATATTTTTAGGTAACTATGTATATTTTGTCACTCGGTTACTAAGAGTAATTTTCGGTGTTGCGATATATTACAATAATTGGATTTTGGGTGAGGGTGTATGTTTAAATTATTTTATTACAAATATTGATATTATGGATCAATGGTCACTAGACAGAAAAATATGCTAGATTTGGTATTGCTGGCCACCATTTTAAATATTATTATTTTGGGCTCCGTTTTAAAGTCGATACCTGGACATGTTTTGCACCACAAGACGAGAGTCTAGTACACACTACAGCCGATTTTAGACTAGCAAGTTCTCGCAGTACTTACTATATTGCACAAGAACTTTTAGACACGTTTATCTTAGCGGAAATATTTTTATAAGTTTATACAAATGGGATTTTTAATTCGGTATGGAGACAGTGTGAGACCCTGGGAAGAATATAGGTTCCCGGGATAATATACAGCGTGACTTTTATAACGGAAAACTTAAGCCCGAAAAACTTTATAAAGCGGGCGGAGCCGCGGGCAAAAGCTAGTACATAATATTTTCAAACGTAACTTTGACATATCTAATATTTTAACAATCAAGGATGTAATTGTACAATACCGTGTAGCTACACGTCCCGCCATCTAGTTAGCTTTGGTGTAGCGCCCAAGGTCAACGCTCAAGGGCACTGGCCCCACTTCCATTCTTAAGTGTTTAAACTGTTGGTGTATGTAAAAAAATCTAAGGGTAAACAATTAAATAAAAAAAGAAAACATTTATTATTGCCTAGTTGGATGGTAAACAACATAATTTATAATAAATGTAAGTACTTGGCTAGGAATAAAAAAAAAATTTTTATAGTTAGGTTAGAACTTTAGGTACTCAGATATGTCCCAGTGGATGTATATGTCCCAACAGTGCCAAGAGTAGCTAGATGAGCGTATTATGTCAACCAGTAAATGCCTAGTGGTGATTTTCATCTAGACCCTAGACAAGAGTAACGAAAACCCAGAAATAAATGCATAGAAGTAAATGTAGATATAAATGTATTTGTCATGATTTAGTTGTTTTGTCATGTGTGACGCCAGGTTCGGCGAGGCGGTGGTGTCGCCGCTGGGCGCGGGCGGCGCGGGCGGCGCGGGCGCGGCGAGCGGCGCGGGCGCGCGCTTCACGTTCGCGGAGGAGCCGCACGAGCCGCCCGCGCAGCACAGCACGCACCACGACACGCACGCCGACCTCGCGCCCGCCATGCCGCCGCCGCAGCCCGACCGCGCCACCACAGACTCGCGTCAGTGCTGCATTATTCATTTTTAAATTACATTTTGTTATACAGCCACGGCGAGTGAACTCTCCGCACCTGAAAGTAAAAGGAGTAAGGTCCAGATTGAGTGTCGATTGACTAGAGATAATTACCTTCCTCCAGTCGACACAATGACGTCAACCACTACGGCTGGTTTAACACGTCGTGTACGGGGCTCGCTATTTCGGCGGATACAAAATATATCCTACTGCTAGTCTCATTTGGTAATAAAAATGGATTTCTTTCAACATATACTCAACACAACATTTATGATTCTCAAGCGGTATGAAGTTCGTCGAGTCAGCTAGTTATGAATAGTTTTTAAGGCTTTAAAAGAGCCCTTAACAGAGTCCCAGATTAAGGCATTCCCTTAGTTCAATTCTTTCTTTATAGAAGATATAGACAATTATTAATTAGGTAGGAATTTAGAGGCAGCCTCCAAATGTGTGACAACTTACATGACAGTTAATATAATTTTCTATAAACCAGTAACAATATTTGGGAACGTCACAACTTCTGTTTCCTACTAGGTGTTAGGGTAACGCTTTCCTACCGAAAACAAACACAGGTGACATGTAACACTCAATGATATAATATACCAAAAAAGTAGATATGCTTTTAGAACGCGCAATCTGAAGTCTCGGAATTTATTCCATATGGGAAACTACGCTTAAATTACAAAAACTAGATGTTTATTTTGTTTGTACTGGTTTAATATTTTATTATCTCTTCTACACGTCACATCTACATCAATAATGTGCGTGTTAACTTCACACGGGACACTTTTTCGGTTTGATTAGTTCGAGGTGTGACATATCTATGCTTTTTGTATTAGTCATTGATAAAATGACGATGCTAGTACACGATGGTATTGAAAAGGCGCAATCGAATAGTTATAATTTAGTAATTAATTATAATTGATCTCTTGTTCTGCTTGAGCAAGGTTGTCGACTCCGCGCGTCATCCGATTGATATGTGTGTTACATTACGGTTTTTTTAAAGTAATAGTTATAGGTATCTAATCAATACAATATATTACTTTTGTTTTTCCTTACATTTAGTAGTGACTCTTCTGTGGTGTTAGCACCGTAAGCTATAACATGTATATTTTTAAAATAATAATAAATTTACTGGATTTGCATATAGAATGAAGTTTTTGGGTATCATAATTGCGTATGTCGAATTGATATGTTCTGAACTCTTCTAATTAAGCAATTTCAATAAGAATGGTATCACCATCCTTCCGTTCCTATTCCTCTCGTGATTTTAGTTGTACGTTACGCGTTATAATACGTTATGCGATATGCGTTTTTAGCAAGTTGCAAAACTAATTTGGCTTGATATTTAGAACCAATCGTCTACCAGAATTCATTATAAAAAAGTAACCATGGCACCCATCAAAATGCGTTAGAATATTACTGTTATCACAGAATTTCGTCATGGAATTAAGTAATAACTTACGGAATAACTCCACATACACTAGAGTGACTAGACATATTTATTTGAAAATTGGGTACATATTAGACATCCTAAACAAAGTGTATACTGGGCATCCAAAAGAATGTTATAGCTACAACCATCTAGGTGAGTGGAAAGGTTACGTCGGTTTCACCGATCATACGGTCTAATGGGAGTATAGTATTATCCAGGCGAGCTTGGGACCTAGTTCCTAACCTCTGTATCGTGTTGCTGCTCGGAACCGTCCCAGCGCAATACCGCACTGTGGCACCTCTTTAATTGAGGGTGCTGAGACGCCCCCGTACGTTGGATGCCTTTGAAGTCTACGACATCGAGAAATCGACTACCCTAATTGTCGTTCATCTCGGAGTCGCTGTATTCGAGCGCGCAACCCCCCTACTGTTCGCCCCGCGATTCCCTACAAGACCCAATTAGTCGCCTCTTACGACAGGCAGGGGATGCAGTGACGGCATTCTGTAGACGTTACCGAGCCACAAGTAATAAGGTATGCAAAATTTGCCAGTCCGCACTAGGCCACGGTGGTAGATTATGGCATAGATCTTGTCAGTAGCAGAGATGGCCCGTGCGCACTAGTGGGACGACTGTATAAAATACAAGGCTGGTAATATTTTATTAAGTATTGACATGCATCTTAAAATAAATTTTAGTTTCCGCAACTGTTTAAATAAACGTTTAAGAGTAACCAACGACGGCTCACGATGAATTATAGTTTTTTTAAATATATTTATTGTTACGTCTGTCTTGAGAATAATCAAGGCTAATAAAATAAGCTTATGACTCCAGATAACAGCATTATGTTCTAACGCTATTGTCACAGTAATATCTTATGGATAACATTCAGCAATCTTGTTTTTCAGTCATTATATCCAATCCAATAATCTAAGAACAATGCATATTGTGTCTAGATTGGCCTGTTTATATCCTATAATAGGACTGTTAAGTGGTAATTGGAGTTCCTTTGTACCTAGTTCCAAAAAACGGATGTGTTTTGCTGTTGCATTTCGTGCGATCAGTGGGGGATGTAAATTAGGTCGACTGGTTCTGTAATCTGTATAATTAATCGTTTGTTGATGAATATCAACTTGCTTGGGATTGGAGGACTCTGTACTAAAATACAGGCTCCGAAATGAAAACAATACTTTTGTGCTATATTTATTTAAGTATAATTGTGCTGATATCAATCCCCACGAACATATACATTAATCGATTCAGCAACGCAAAAAAAACGAGAAATAGTATGAGCACGCTCGCGCATTATTATACAAATAATAAAATAGTGATCGTTCTTTGATTTATCGCTAGCATTATATTTTCAATTCTATCACAATTAAATAAGGACACTATTTTATTATCAATAGAAATTGGCGGGGCTAAGTTTCAATGATTTGGGTGCCTATTCACCAAAGCGGAACGGAGCTGTGTTATTAACTAATAGAATTGCATAAAATGTTTCTAATATATTGTGTACTTCTATCTTTCTTAGATTAGTATCGTATTTACTTCAACGAAAATTTTAGGTCGTTATGTGACCGTGACCTGGAGTATCACATAATCTTATTAACTAAATGCCATATTTAGGACCTGAGGCAGGTGACAATCATGATTGGGAGGAGTCAAGAGCAGAAGAAGAAACAACAGCTGTTAGTTCACAGGGCAGCGAACCTTCATCACCTCATCAGGTATAGCCATTTCAATACTTGTTTTTTTATCTTTCGACACGAAATGTGGTGATTGAAGCTGGCGACACAAGATCAAGATATTAAGAGGAACACACAGTCGTAAAAATATTTTGTGATGTCATAAATTGATTCGATCGCCTATGATACAATTTATATTATGTTTATAACAGTAAGCGATATAAGCGATGATAGATTATATCAAACGGAATTTGAATTTTTGGCTGAAATCAGCAATATGTTAAACATGACTGTGTCGAGTGATTTGCTCTTTGATCCCAAAAATAAAGAGAAATCTGAAATAAAGGCGAATATAAATTTTGTCAAAATCAATATTCCCGTTTCTTCCTAACGCACTACGTAGATGTCTGAGGTTAGAAAGGTACATTAATATTTGCAATAAATTTATAATAGTATTTATTTATTACGTTATAACTACAATTTACTAACGCCAATATAATACAAATAACATGTAATAGTTGTTTCATGGCCAATTCCAATAAACTATCTCAACCGCTGACTACGCGTTTATAGTATAAACAAACTAATTAAAGTGTAATTTTTAAGTATATCAAACAAACTTCCTTGATTGGTCCGTTTTCACTATGGAACTCACGCGACAGGAGCGGATAAGATCGTTTATAGGAATCTGTCAAATCTAATACAACTACTAACCATATAATGTACTTATCACTAGATGTAACTACTAGGAAAATCATGGATACTATGCAGCCCTTAAAAAAGGAATTGAAATTAGGGAAGGTTGGAGGCATGTTTGAGCCATCAGAATACTCACTCACCATATGCATGACACGCAACAGCAATCTGTCGCTTTGGTTTCAGTGAGATAATTGTGGTATCCCAGTCAATTAAACCATTCATACTGTACCATTCATACCGCGTAAACATATGTTTACGCTGTGGCTCTACCACTGGACCGTACGAAACGCAACAGCATTATTGCACTGCTATATCTGCTGCTATAGCTGCTTCATATGGGATAATGGCAACCTGGTTAAATCGGTTCATTGAGTTGTAAACTGTGGCTGCAAAAATAGTTCCCGCTTTTAACCACTCCGATTTTAGGTAACATGCTTTGTAAATTAGCAGGGTGGACACCTAAAAACCTGGTTCTCAGAGAAATCATTAAATAACGCGCTGCCCAAGGCGATTGTCCAGCTCACCACAAGCTACCACTGTTTGTAAATAAGACCGTCGGCGTTTCTCTGACTTTTATGAAATGATACATATTTATTATAAGCAATTAATGGATAGGTTTACAGACTAATTGAAATTAAAGAACTAACTTTACTTCCAGAGTATATTATGGAATCTTTAAACATACTTTATAAAATTTTGCATGAGCCCTGTGAGGGCTGAGAGGTTTTATTGAAAAAGTATATAAAATTGCTATTGAGATAGTTTATTGGTTTTAGTCATAAATCAATCAAATATATATATATATATATATATATATATATATATATATATATATATATATATATATATATATATATATATATATATATATATAATATTCGATATTTTACCTATTAAATTACTAACCTGTTTATTATCCGACGCCAAAGGAATGGAGAGGAGAGGTTAGAGGCAAATTATTCGTCGTATTTTTTTTTTCTTTCGTTAGCGTAAATTTTTGTATCCCGTGGTCCGATTTAAATAATTATTTGCGTTGGATTTTATATAGGTTCAGAATGGTCCCATTTTAATTTAATTGGTATGATCTTGTACTTTGAAGATGGAAAACGGAACTAACTACTCCTAATTGAATAGGATTTCGATGGTGCTTTTTGCATTGGATTCAATATAGCTCAAGATACTAATAAAGAATATATAATAATAATAATAATAATAAAGAAATATTAAATCTCATGCAATGTAATCTCCTTTTCAATTCGAATTTATTTTGTTTATATGCACATTAAATATTTTTGGATTTGGTACCTAATTTAAATTGCAAGCTAAGTTAGTAACAAACAAATACACCAAAGTAATGTCATATTTAAAATAGATACCGACTACAAAATAAAATAATGTTTATATAAAGATAAAAACACGAAGAAGATGAAAATGAACATGAAAAGAAGATTACATTGCTTGTGTTTTAATAATAAAAAATATATATAGGTATGTAAAAGTGGAAGCAAATGGACATGTGTATCAGCCGAGGATCAGATCATGTCTGCTTATAAATATACCTACATAATATTACCAGCCAGCCTATATCATATCATACCATTTTAGATTTCTCTATGAACTATTTGATCCTAACGTGTTATATATAAACATGTATCGATTAAACGAATTTTCTTAATAAGCTTATTGTATAAGTGACCTCGTTTAAAATTCGCAAAAAAAATAATTATTGGTTTAATTGAGTAAAAAAAAAGTTTTAGAAATCGTCTTCGTCCGTATCTGAGGGTTATCGAATTCTGCCAAAGATAAGGCAAGTGCATAGGTAAGTGGAGAATCATATGGGGGAGTAATCCTAACTTTTTTGCATAACTTGGCTAATAAGCAACTGGATTACCTGATAATAAATATCAGCACCTTGAATACCCACCGTGACAGATTTGCCTAAAATTGTATGTTAACAAAATGAAGATTGAAAATTTGCAACTTGGCAATCTCGTTGATCGCACAAATCACAAACGCAAAGCCAATAACTACGAATCGCGTTTCATTAACAATGGCAGAACTTCGCGGCTACTTTAATGCCATTTCAGAGGCACCGCGCCAATGGTATTGTAGACAGAACTGTACAAAGGCGCCTCTCCTTACTACGTAACTAACTTCATATTGACATTTTGTAAGTAATTCTAAAATAATCATATACCGTAACCGGGTTTCTAATGAGATGTAGAATTTTAATAGGGGTTGTGGAAACTAGTAATTAATGGCACGTGACGTCCGATAGATGGCGGAGGAAGGTCGTGAGGCGGAAGCGAGCGCGCCCGCGCGCGCGCGCCCGCGCTCGCCGCTCGCGCCGCACGCGCCCGCCGCGCACGCCGCGCACGCCGCGCACGCCGCGCACGCCGCGCACGCCGCGCACGCCGCCCCGCACAACCACCGCTGGATGCGCGCCGCAGGTATATCATTCGGTCTATTTCATCTTCTTGTCTTGCGGGGAAACTTGGAAACATTCAACGTTTTAGAAGTGAATCCACAAACTGCTAGTAGATTTGTATGAAATTTATTTCACGACAAGCCTATTCCCGGATTTACTAGGCCTCTCACATACCACGGTTTGGCGGGTTAAGGACCACCGCAGTGTATTTCTGCCGCCAAACAACATTGTACTAGCACTATTGTTTTTTTTTTTGTTTGTATGACCAATTAGTCATCATAACGATTGGGCATTACAAGACATGAGATCTTACATCTTGGTGTGACGAGCGCAGTGGAATATAACATAATTTGTAGCTCAAGTCTCAAAATGGTATTACTAGTATTTACGGGTGATCTTGTCGCTTATCACCAGACGCCTTACTCGTTCATCATTCGGTTGACATCGACATAATTTTTCGGGCAAAATACTGAGTTACCGTTATCTCTTTCATATTTAAATTACTGTATATTATAGAACATCATCATCCCGTTTATTTGTAAGGAGTTAAATCATCATAAGTGTTACTTCGCCTCCATGAAGAACATCATCATTGGAGCAAGCGCCATCGGTACGATGCCAGCGCCATCTACTTAAAATCAGATTAATAATTCCCATATATTTCCCACGGGAGAAAATGACCAGGATAAAAATATCTTATGTGTTAATCTACATCATGGTCTATTCGTGTGCCAAATTTCATCCAAATCCATTCAACAGTCACTATTTCTTTTTTTTTTTGTTGTGTTTGTTATTATCAGGAGATGGTTCTTATGAAAGAAAAAATAAAAAAAATTGCACGGTAAATTAGAAAATTTAAGAAAACTTAACAAAAATATTAATTTTATATAACTGTGAATTATTTGAAGTAACTGTCAGCCATTGACAGAATGCGCGCTGCAAATTCATAGTTAAAACGGGACAACGTGTGTCGGGTCAACTAGTATACGTATAAAAAACGTATTTTTATATCCATATTATATTGCTATGGTCAATTGTAAATTGATATAATATTCAATAGAAAAGGTCTCTGGATGTTATGAAAATAGATTAGGCACGTAACTGCGTCTAAACGTTAATGTCAAAGTTTGCGGTCATTGTAAAGACTTAATGCGTATTAGAGTTATAATATCGATCAGTTACATTCAGAAACAAGCATAGTGCATAGACTAAACTGCAGTAGTAGAAAATTCTGTGAGTGTGGACGCATGAAAAATCTTTGTCTGCCGACTGGATAAAAATAAACACATACGTCGCTTCATGTTTTGTTTATATAGTGTCACACTGCGATAATTCAATATTTTTTATTTGAAGAGATTTAATAATTGAGCCACTAAAAAGTATATTTTTAAGGTTATTGAGTTGCTAGGAGAAATCTTATAGTTTACTTATAAAAAATATTTGAAAACTTTGAGTATAATCTTCCATTTCATCTAGTCGCCTTAAAACGTAATACTAGTGCGATTTTACTCTAACTTATTCCTCTATGAAGTCGATTCCAGCTCTAGCGCCGCTCCTGGTCCCTGGGTTAACAATATCAGTCACAAGTAATTTGTAACCAAACGTACTAATGTAGTTATGTACAGAAATAAATTGTTATGCTTAGATTGTGATATAAAGCTATAATATAAGCTATATAGTCTGGTTCCATGTGTTTAAATAATATTCATATGGTTTATTTGCCAATTCATGCCGTCAACGCAAAGAATTCTCCGGATGTGCTTGTTACAAATACGTACTATCTAATCGTTTAAATTTTTACCTACCACAGCAGCAATTAAATACATCCAGCATATTAAAATACAGCGTTAAAATTCTCTACCACCTGTAATTATCATTTGGAACATTAATACGACGTTCGTAATAAACGAAGAAAATGTATTTTGTATTCATTTTATTTACATTAACAGCTGTTTAATTTTTATGTTAATTAAAAATGTGTATATAGAATATAACTTTCGAATAATGTTACAATACGTATGGTGGTGAAATATATCACTTGTTTAAATATATGATGTGTTTGCAGACAGTGAAAGCGGACCGCGCGGCCGCGGCATGCGACTCGAGGACGCCCGTCACGACGGCCCCATAGCTATAGGTTTAACTGATTCCTTCTTAGTGATTTATCCTTTTATATCATAACACTATGACATAACTTCATATTATATTGTAATTTTTATTGAATAAATTAGTATCGATAAGATTGATAATTATTCAACAATTATTTGCAGTGTTTTTTCCTTAAGATATATGTGTAAGACATTTTTTTAAACATGCTGACGACACGTTTTTAACGCAACCAAAATGTATTAGTAATCACGATATAGATAGAACTGTGTCCTTTTATATACTAATGCGCTGAAAATTGCAAGAAGCGCGGGTAACGAAAATGTGCGTCGTCAGCGCGTATGAAATAGACCGTCTGGATAGGTTCTTTTATTTTATTAAAGCAATTACTGGACAGTGATATATATGTAGGAATAGGGAAAAATGCTAAGTTGAGTCGTAGGGTCCAAAATTAAAGTAATCAATAGGTTAAAGGCACCAATAGGTTAAAATATATTTTCCCAATATTTTATTTTACAAAATATATTATATACATATATTATTGCACTTATCAAAACGAAGACGATGGTTCCTCAACAAGAATCAAAATATGGGAATAACATGTCATTGTATGCGACAGCAATGCCGAAATACAACGGACGGCCGAGAACTAAACGTGAAATAACTTTTATATTTAAGAGAATTTCAAAATTATTTGAACTACCAAACCGCATCAGATTGCGCGTCGGTGTGCTAGGTCGGTATATACAGACCCACAAAATCAACACATTAATACAGTAGTAAGGAAACATAGGAGTACATTCAACTAAAACAAAGGAAAATTCGGTATAGTAATCTTGTTGATGAGAATAACAATTTTGTTTTTATTATAATAAAATCCGATGCTTAATCACAGTGATCGCATTCGTTTTGATACGCTGTTCAATGTTTTTTATTAAAATTACTTCCAAACTGTGATTCTTATTCGCGCCATTATCAACTGATTATAATATGCAAGCGTATTTTTTTTTTTGCAAAATATGTATTTATGCTTTTTCAAAATCCGTCACGAGATCTTAAAAGTTTCACAATAACAAAGCATTTTCTACTTTTATCGCAATTTTTCAGAATCCTAAGACTCTTGAGCATTTTCCCCTATTTGTCGTAATTTCAAATTTGGTAATACAAGCGTACTTCAGAAAATCACGGTGTATATTATTATGATATAATTTTGAGTCTAGAGTTTGTACATTTTATTAAGAGTATTTTTCTGTATTTCTGATGTTTTCAGAGCATTTATTAAAATAATGTCGTTAAAATAAATATTAAGTACATTATCTGTTGAGAATTAAGTCATTATTCAGAATAAATATAATCCCGTTAATAGTTTACAGTAATAGCCTAATACATATTATGCATTAAAAATACGTTTGATTCGCAATGCTATGTGTGAATATCAGAAATATCGGTTTTATCGAATAGTTTATTTAAAGCATATCTACAATCTTTAGCTGTTTCTCATTGTTATGACTATATTGATTGTTTATATATTAGAATGTAGTAATAGGGACGGTAGTCAATCCCATATCAAAACAGACTCATAAAAATATTGCCAGCCATGTATTAAATGTAATAATGACTTAACATTTGTACACAATAATGTACCTATTAAAAATCAGTCGAATATTTATAATACACTGATGTTATCACAAGAAAGTCCAAACTAATGTGTGAGCCTAGTAGGTAAGTATTATTGATAAAACTAAAATTTCTGCTAGAGGGATACATTTCCGTGTTATCTATATCTTATCTTAAAATGTGTTTTGTATATGTGTACAAAACATTATTTGATTCAAACATGCTGGAACAAAGCTAAAATGTGTTTCAAGAGCAAGGGAAATTGCAAAAAACATTTCAATTAAAATAAAAGTGATGGCAAAGTAAAAATGTTTTTAAATTTAATTAAGTACACATTCAAATGTATAGATCTGAAGAAGAGTGTTCAGTGGAACTTACGGGCAAGTTAAATATAGGTACCGACCAAAAAACTTGAGACAAAACTTCAATTAGCAGGCATTACTTAACAACTTAAAGAAATCGAACGAAAATTCTAATAGCAAGAAATTACAAAATAAGTATGCGAAAGAGAAAAGTACCTTCGTGAAGGAGCGCAGGCGAGGAAGTAGATATTCGCCTGGACATACAGACATACCCCCAGTCGCTAGTTGACCTAAAGCTCACTTCGAGCACATAACAGAGATAGAGCAAGTAGATACTTAAGTCGTATCAATCGGTGGAAATCTGAGTTTTTGTCATGAAACGCATTGTAGGCCCAACGGTGTCAAGGTCATGATAGACAGTATTATGTTTATTGTTACATAGCACTCACAACACACACGAAATACATGAATTTAGTAACCTACTTACTTCGTTATAAAAGTTAGACCTCCTGTCTTTACTGACAAACGGATAACAACTATATGGAAATGAGAGAAAACCAAGCTGAGGCTTACGTTGCCACAAATCGTCCAAATCATGCCAACTGGAGAATAATCTGCATCTGCTTACGTCTAACAGACATAATATTGGATAAGTATGTCGAAATAATAAGATGGCCTTGCCGAATGTAACTAAGTAAATTGTTTTTCCTTTTTATATTCAACGTGTTATATGAAATGTTCTTCTGTTCCTAATATAAATCTACGCAAATTGCGGCTCTCAAATGAGCCGAGAGGGCCCTCTGTCACATTCTATTCACCTACCGGCACGATGGGCCTAAGTACTCCATATTATAGTAAATACTTAGTATGGTTTTGGAGGCTATGCTACGATATGAGCTGTGCCAAGAGCGACAAGCGAAATAAGTATTCCAATCAACAGTTCTCCGTAATCAAAAGATTAATGCCACTTCGTCTAACGAAATACCGACGGAGGTTTTAGCCTATCATCGTAGGTATCATGCTCGAATGCTTTCGAGAAATTGGCATATGTTCACATCACCATCTGAGATAAATACTCTTCAGTTCACTCGTGTATCGTTTGATTTCTTGTTAGGCCCGGCGCCAGCTAGTAGGAATACCCCCAACGCCCCAGGTTTATCAAAGCATTTGACTAACCATTTAGTTAGGTAACAAAAATCTTTTATTTTTTTAGACGCAACTTTTAACATTAATTAGTTATTTTCTATCTTAATTCTATCGTAGGTTTCACATATGCGTTCTTTAAGTACATATGCACCTTTTAGGTGGGCAGTAATAATAAAAAACTTTATTTGGCATAGAAAACATTAAGTATAAGAAATAAGGTACCATTGTAAGTAGTAAGCAGTGGTTAGTATATTTAACTGTGTCGCAGTTAACATCGTCCACCCTCGGGTAAAAGTAAAGTAAGTTCTTACTTATCTATAGTCTATAATACTGACAGTCACCTGAAATTTTTGGGCAATCCCCATCAATATTATATATATTGATGGGCAATATTTAGTTATAAGCCTATAAAGTTCATGGAGGTAGGGCATTTATGGGTCTATTGCACACAATGCCAAACTCGGGATAAGGTATAACAATATAAGAAAAAGATCTTTTAATATAATAAATGATTTTAACTTATTTCTATATCCTACCTAACTGATTATTAGTGAAAATCTAATCAATAGGCCAACACACACTTTCTTTGTATGAGTATGGAACCATGAGTTGTTTTAGTTATTGCTATAGAAAAAAAGGTTGTTTGTATATAGTTCAAACAGCAAATAATACCTTCTAAGCTACCAACTTAATATATCAGGCAGACAAAGTAGTGATATTGGCTGTGAAAAGAGGCCGGGGGTTTGATTCCTGCACAAGGTAACTTTTCTCAAGTATAGGTGCTGAGGCATTGAAAGATTCCGATATAAGAATAAGTGGGAGTGTATCATACTATCCTACATAAGAAGATTGTAGTAAACAAAGGAATTTTGTTTAAATCAACTACTATTAGTCATGCTTTTTGTTATTTTTAGTTTTGTGTTATCAATATTAATTTTTGCAAGCATGTATGTCACTGTAATGTTTTCTTTGTGTAAGAAGAAGGGATTGACTAGAAAATAAAAACCACCTAGTTGTCTTTTGTGTTTATTACTTTAATACAGAAATCATTAAAAGCCTAAACCCAACAAAGAGATTGAAATATAAGCAACATATTCCACATATTTGAATAGTGTTACATTATTAAGATGTGAATGTGCCAATAAAATCAGTAATCACCATAACATAATACATCAATATTAAGCTAAGTCTTAAAATTAAACATCACCATATGGTCAGATAGTGTGATATTAAATATCTATTTTAAAATAAGCATATTATTGAAAATTAAAATCCATAAACATTTTCATCAGAAAATGCAATGTAGAGGAAGAAATCTTCGTCATGATGTTCCTGGTACAGAGAGCCCATGGTGGCGGATGTTGGTGGAATAACATTGTTCACGAAAAAGAACAATGCGTCCTCAGGCCGAAGATGGATGCGTTTCCTAATTAGGAAATAAAATTGTCCGACAGTCAAATCAGACGGCACCAAATACTTCTTCTTATCGAGGTCTCCCAATCTAGCCTTCGGGGCTTTCTCTACAATTACTGGAACGCGATCCGGGTATTTCCTGCGAATCTTTTCGCCTTCAGTCTTCCTCTTTTCGAAAGAATGTTCTTCTTTGTATTGGAATTTCATTTTATGATTTTTATCACGCAACAATTTGCAACGTTCGCACAATACAGTTGAATTCGATACGATCTACTGCGACTTGTTTTTTGTTTTTGCGTTATTTGACTATAAATGCAATGACGCAATCAGCTGTTTGACAAGTGCCTCATATATTTTTTGAAGATACATGAAGCCTTTTGAGCAGATCGAATAATGTGACAAAATGTCACATTACTGTATTTTATATTTTAAAAATACTTTCATTGATTTTTTAGGGTTGTACGTGTATGATGAACATCAGGCATGGGACGTTATTGTGATCGATGTTGGCTAAAAAACAGAATAACCGTTTATGTATTTATAAAAGCAAATGTGCAATTGATTAATAAACAAGGGTGCAATAGAGTTTAAAATAACATTATATTACTTTTGCTGTAAAAAGAATATAGATCATAAACTATTCTGGGAGTAGGTACCTATTTACAAAGTCTACTATATTAAGGGTATTATGGCAATTTATAGAAATTCAATACAATTTCTTTTTTTTTAAACGAGCACGGCAATGTGACTTAACTAACTGACTCTAATGGAATGTCGATTGACAAGAAATGATTTCCCCTCGGCAGTCGACTCAATTAATGACGGCCTGTTTAAAATTTGCTGCAAGTTTTACAATAGCGGACAAATTGTCCACTTCGAGTCATTGTTAAACGGGAAAATAGAGATCAACCATAGACAGGGCTACCAGCTCCTGAGACTAGCTCGTAAATACCTACATATTAGATTCGTAGGTAAGATCGATGGAAAGCAAGAACCTTATACCCAAACTTCTTGGTGGAACGGGAAGGAAGTTATCGTGCATCTTTTTGTCTACTTATGCAGTACATGAATTATTTTTTCCAAAATAATAGCGCTATGTATTTTTTTTAGTTCGAAATATTGAGCTTCGGCAAATCCGTAGGTGGTGTTTGTTTTTACTTTTTACTACCATCAAAGATCTAAGCATTTTCATAATTATTCGCATTTATAGTATAGTGTAGTAGTATAGAATAGTATAGTAAAAAAAGAGATTATGACGCCTAATTGCTCTATTAAATCCATATCTATAATATTATTATTTCGCAACAAGCTTACAAAATACTTATATTAGTAGTAAATTCATTACCAATAAAAACAATTAATCGATTCATACCAGTTTACATTGTGAATCGAATGAATTAAATAATTTAATTCATTTTACCCCATCACTAAAAACCAAGCGTCTCACGTCTGTGCTTTGCTTGCTTGTCGTTTGCTTGTCGTTCTATTACAGCGTGGGTTGGTAGCTCGTTTTGTATTTTTTCTCTTTTCTTATCAAATTATATCAGATATGCGGAAACGTAAGTCACTGAAGAAAAATGACGAGGACTCAGATGGCTCAGAACAAGGCGGAGAGCCAGAAGAATTCCAAGATTCTGGTGAGGATTGGACACCGGATGCCGATTCTGTATGTATCTTATTACGCTTATAAAACTGCACAATAAATATATTTTCCATGGATTTATTACCATTTGACCTCGAAACGCTCATATAATCTATTGCAAAAACAATCAGTACGTTATCAGGTACATAATTATATCAAACATTAGGTTAGGACGTTTGGTGTCCCTGTCCAAAATCTAGTGTTCATGAGGATATGTTTCTAAAATAGATGTTTGCAAGTAGGAGGAAATGTTTTATATATAGAGCCCAAAAAATAAGTTCATATGTGTAGTAGCTTGTAGTACCTGTCGAACTTTGGAGATAATATTTTATTACACTACTTTGTAATTGTTGTCTATTAATTGTGCTTGCGGACGAATGAGTATCGATTTTTGGATGAGAATAATTATCTCACCATGTCATTCTTTGCTCAAAGTCATGGTAGACTAGACAGACAAGGACTTAAGTGGCCCTTGTATAAGGAGTTAAGGCCTTAAGCCGCGAATCCCAGGACAGGCAATGCCTCATGTGCCTTTCTCTAACACAATTTGTCGTATACTGGATTGCATCAGAAGGTCATCAACCAAGTGGCCGATCTTAAAAAGAGGCCAAGAGCTTACTGCAGCTTGATTGTGAAGGTGTCAAGTCCACCCCACATGGGAATAGAGATGGGTAGGTAATGAAGAATGGATAGAACCAAAACAAAAATTTTGAAGTTAGGTTTGAAGAAGTGCATGTGTAACTTGTTTGAATATTTCTGTTGTTTGGTAAGTTATAGGAAATAACACAATCAGAGATTGGAAATAGTTGGTGATCACTTTTTTAGTTTCTCACTATCTTATTATTTCAACACTATCTCTCCAATATGGTTCATAACCTTTTTGGGGTATTAATTTTATATGAAAGTAAGGTATCTTAAATATGTCTTTCGCATTAAATAATTTAAATATTATATTCTTTTACATAAAAACATAACAGAGGCTCTCCACACAATATCAGTGTTCTTTTGAGTTGGAAAAAATGCCCATTTATTGATTCAATAATGTTTAATGCCGATCATCATTTAAAGAACTTTGTTGATAATAGACCTTTAAAAAAGTTTATAAGCAATAATTTATGATTGCAGTCTATTTTCAAATATTGAAATTATTTGAATTATGGGGCAGTGGGCAAATAAAAATAAATGTTCAATGTCTCACTTTTAGACCTGCAATTGAACCTTTTGACCTTGACTTGAATTGACCTTGTAACCAAACATATTTAAAACATTTTACATATATCAAATCTCCCAAGAGCCTTGTTTGAGGCTGTTTACTAGAGTGCACAAATACTCCAGATGGAATTCTGGGGTTTGTAGGTGGATCATTGTTTACTCAGAACAATACAGGCATTACCTTTGATCCAGAACTCGAAACATCCATTATTGTAATTATACTTAATGAGAATGGAAGTCATAATTATAAATTTGTAGTTAAGCTACAGTTTCAAATCTTGAAGATGATGTCATAAAATTTTACAAAATTAAACATTCATTTTATGTGTTCAGTTCTTTATCAGGCTGCCTATGTTGACCGTGTGATTTATCATAAATTGTACATCATCATCAGCCACATGAAGTCCGCTGCTAAACATGGGTCTCAGAGCCTAACACTTTCACTTTCACTAATAATTTCCAAATATTTAGTCAGATTGATTTGGAAATTGTACATATTTTAAGTTATTAAAAAAAAAGTATAATATATATGTAATTATTAATAAAAAAGTATAATGTTACAGAACGAAACACCAGCCCGCGCCGGACGTAAACGCACATCAAAAGCATCCCTGAATAACACCAAAAAGAAACGCAAAAATTCAACATCTGAAGAAAGTGAAGGTGAAGGTGAAGAAGATGAGGCGGAGGATGAAGAGGGCGACCTTGACGAGGAGGAAGGCTCTGAGGATGAGAAAAATGGCTCTGACGGGAACAAGTCAGACTCCAGCCAATCAAAAGATATACCAAAGCATTTCCATGTAAGATATTATTTAAATGTTACCAGTTTTTGTCACTACAATTACTACCTAGAACCTATCGCTTAGGCGTGAACGCTAGCTTTGTGAGTGTTTGTAAATATTTTTTGAAATGATGATTATTACATATCAGAGAGAATGATATAGGGAGAGATTAGTAAATATTATAATTCTATTTGCAATGATTCCACTAAGGAATATGAAAACACGATTAAGCTGGCAGTGCATAATCATAAGAGATTATTTGTCTTTGTTTAGTAGCTATCGCAAAGGTGGCAACACGATGTTTAATTTGGTATTATAGACGCTTATGGATGGGGGTGATTACTTATAAATGGATGACATTTATTTGTTTACCCCACTCTCTAAAAAAATAGGATCATGTCATATAGCAATAATCGGAGAGGTGATGTAAATACATCTCCTATTCCATGTGTTGGCAATGTATAATAGGGCAAAGATATACTTTGCCATTTCTTTAGATTTTGATTTTGCCTTTGTTTACATAATAATATGAAAATGATTTAATACTAAATACAAAAATATTACATCGTTTTTATATCAATATGGTGCAACAATCTGGGTGTTTTTATTTTTTCAGTCTGGGAACTTTGTTTTGCTGAAATCGGATGTGAAATGGGATGGAGATACAGTAATATCGAAGTTGGATGAATTAAATTTATGGAAAATAGATGGAAAAGCATTACTACAGAAATTCATACCAATGGAATCAAGTGGAAGAATTTTACACAAATGCACTTGTGTGGTAAAATAAACTTTCTTTTTTTCAAAGTCAGGATATAAACACATACAAATATTTTTAAATTTATACCTGTGCTTTTAATAATATATTGTCTATTGTCATAGTTTCATTATTTTATACTAGTAATGGAAGCATACATACACAGGCCATAAAATGTAAAGCGCCAGGGTTAGACTCTCGTAAGAAGCATTAAGTAAATACAATAAACTGTGTGTGTTTTTTTATGTAACTCGCCATCTATGTTACGGGGCAGAAATAAGTCTGGCATACTGTTGAGTCACATCTGATATGTCATGTTTACAATATTAATTCCTTGTATTATATTTTTCAGTACTCTGGATGGAATGTTGATAACCGAGACAACTACTACCCCATTACAGAAATACTTGATCGCAATCCACGTACTGAATCGAAGGAGATATGTGTAGCATTAGACCTAAATGACCTTATCAAAGTAAGAGATAAGTAAATACACAGTGTTTTTTACTTAATTCAATTAGATAAGTCAAATAAATTTATATAAAATAAAACTTTTTTTTGGCACTTCATTCCAGATTACTTTGTGTAATACAAATATTTTATAAAAATGGAAAATAAATGTTCATCACTTCAATATTTTTGTTTCTAATTCAGCCTGAAGCAGACCACGCACTATGATATATAATTTAAGCTAGAGTAGTATACAGGATATAGGATAAGGATTTGTAGATTTATCCTTACTAGTTGAAGCTCATGGCTTTGCCTGCTTGAAAAGCCTTTCCCGCTACATAGTGCTTAAATCACAGTCTGTATCCTAAAATAAATTGCAGGATGCAGGGTAAAAACTGTCGAAATAAAAAATAAAGCTCATTGATTATTATCAGCGATATCGGGCCAATTAATTGTTTTATCACATAGAGTTATACACGTATAGTTTGACTTCGAACGTTTTACTGCGCCTTAGGTAGCTAAGCGGCGATGAGCGGGGGTAATACAGTCTGCTGCATTCAGATTTCAGTGTGCCCGAATATGCATTAATCGTATAATATAAGCATTTACTTTCTTAAATGTAAATATTTTATATTTTGGTACCTTGGAATTATAAAATCCAAATTAATTAAAAAATATGTACCTATCATACGTATAATATAATCTAAATTATAAATACATAGATATTATCCCGCCTTATTCATAGACGTTATTTATTTACAAGGTCTATCATTGCTGTGATAACAAGTCTATTTCTCAGTGCCGACGGCATGGCAGCCTTCGCAGTGCGTAGATATAGGGCCGTAAAAAAAAGCTCGTGGTCACACTAAAGCGGATGGCAGCATAGCGCCACCTTTACATCAGCGCCATCTATTTAAAAAACTTTAAAAATTAAAATGCTTTTACTATGGCAGCAAATTACTGGAATAAAATTTAGGAAATCGTCATGTCGTCGTCGAAAAAATTTTTGCTTCGAAATCTCCCACACAAACCGCATTGTCCCCAGCGGGCAGCGACTAATTGATTTGTCACGTATGTGATGCTATAAAAATGTACTACACTCGACAGATAAAGAGTCAGGACATATTAAGTATTTCCTGTCCTTCGAACATTTGTAAGGATAACGCCTGAATACTCAAACGCTACTCAACCAACCAAGTTGTCTGAGACCTACTTAAATTTAACAGGGCTCTTAAATATTGTTTACTCGAAAAGTTATACAAATATTGACATGAAAAGATTAATATTATTCTTATGTAATTGACCTATAGTTATTTTGCTTCTTGAAGATCCTAAATGGCAATAGTTAATTACTTATCAGAAAATAAATTGGGTATGTAGAAGTCGTAAAACATTACAAAAGTCTAAGATGTTTTTATTAGATAGATACGTTGTCCGAGCTCAATACTTTTTTTTTTGTTTTCGCGGAGAAAGTGTCCTATGACTACCGCTCAGCCTTCGTGGGGGGCGACTAAGCGGTTATGTTGGGGTCACCGTGCCTTACGACCCGGCATTGCGCCGCCCGGATTTGATGTCGACCTCCAGGCGACCGCCGGGCCGAGTCCCTAACCTATATACAACGCAACGGCATACCAACTAAAACTCCGCGGTGGCCTTCTTCGGCGCATTAGGGACGACTGCGAGCTTCCTCTGACGGAAATGTCTAAGTCTACTTCCACAGCCGCCCCTGAGCGGTGCCGCCTAGTGCGGCCCGTCTCCTGCGCGGGAGGAGGGGGCTTAGGAGCCCCCGCGCACCGAAGGACGCCCTCGGCGTCTACGGCAGCATGAGGCCAACTGCACACTGCCGTCCATCCCGGGGGTCAGCCGAAAATTGTGCAAATACGCACAAAAATGCACAAGGGCGGACAGCCCCCTGCTGCCCGCCGACGACCCCCATCGTGGCCCCTATTAGTCGCCTTTTACGACAGGCAGGGGATACCGTGGTGAAATTCTCCAAACGCCCCCAATCCACAGGGCGGGTCCGAGCTCAATACTGGCAAGACGAAAGTAAGGTAATTGCCCGACTTAAGAGCGTTTACGCACCCGCGCGCCGTATGTCTCAAAAACAGCACTTTTCGAAGGAGATAATATCCATCAAAACATTATTTTAAAAACTTATGAATTAGTTATTATTATAGAAAATTTTGTTGTCTAAAAAGTTAGTAGAGAATTTTTTTTGATTTATTGAGTATTTGTAAATTCTTTAATGATTACTGAACAGAGGTTTTCAAATTTGCGCTTCGAACGTCTATTTCGAAGCTCAAAATATCTTAAACCACTAAGGAACATAACAATATGTTATTTTTATCTAACTAAAAAGATCCTGAAGAAAAAAGTTAGTAGAGAAAAAATATCTTTTTATGTTTAATTCATGAGAAATAAAAATTCAAAGAATTCGAAAATTTCAGATATGTTGGTCATCTAATGATTTTTTTTATCACTATATCTTACTTAATTGAATATAATATTGGATTACTATAATAGAAGAACATCTCCTTAAAAACATACAATTTAAAAATTCAACAAAATTAGTTCTGTTATTTTTCTATAAATATTTTAAATACCACTATAAAACGCAACGCGCAAATCGTTTCAAATTAGTCCGCCCAAAGAGAATATAATCAGTGATTATATTCTCTTGTGACCATTTGTGGCAGATTTCTGCCATTTGGGCAGATTTGGCACCAAAATTTTAACTCTGGCAGACTAAGCTGAAGTTTCAAAAAAGTGGCAGATTTTGACAGATTTCAAGCTAATCTTTATTATTTTTGAATCTCTATCTTTATTATATATAAATTGAATCCTTATAATTTTCTGTTGTTTATTATTTACATTATTTTTTTATTATGCATATACTTGGTAGGAAATTATTTACTGAGCTAGCAACTTTTGTCACGGGCATAGTACGGGGATTTCCTGTGCTATTATTTTAGCGTTTAATGTGTGCAGTTGTTTTTCCGTGTATGATGAAGAGAAAATACGAGCGTTCGTACCGACCGGAGTGACACATAAAAATATGTAGTGAATGGAGTAATTAAAAAAGTCAAATGTTTCAGGTTCAATAAAGGAATTCCTTTGAATACATAGTATTTAATTTATTTATACCCGTCTTCATGGATGCTATAATATGATGGCATATTTTAGATATATTCTGGAGTTGGGTTAGGCAGATTTTGGCAGATTTTTTGCCAGGGTCAGGCAGATTCGCGATTTTTGAGGTGGTCACCCTGCTCGGGACTGTCGGGCTGTCGGTGATTATTAATCACTACGTTTTAAGTCCGCCTTGAGGCTTTCTAGAGAGAGGACGTATCGCTCGTCGCTCCGGCCAGACTCCAGTTGGCCTTTGCTGTGCGTAGAAAAAATAGTCACGTGTATACAGTGATTGCCACATCTTAGTACTTTAGTAAGTAAAATATTTTTTTCTTTAAGGAGTGACAATAATTTTAGTAGTTACTATAAATCATTATTATATTATTATGTTTCAGACACAATGGGAAGTAAAGCTATTTCTAGGCAAGAAAAGGAAACGCAACAACGCTGAAACTTCGGCTAAAGCAAGAGCTAAAAGATTGGTGTACTAATGTTATAACATGCGTCTGTAGTTATGGTTGTTGCTTTTTTTACTCATTAAACACTTGAGCAACAGTTACTCAAAGGAAAAAAATGGAACCTTAAGCTAAAAACTCACAAAGCGGTAATTTACCCGCGCCCGCCGCGATTGCGGGCCCGCAATTCCAAAAGCATGCAAATATATGTCAAAAATCAATTAGCTCATTGAAATGTTACATGAGCTTTGTATTTTTTAGAGGACCCAATTTTATTTTTAGAACATATGTGGGGGGGTCAATAGAAGCTTAACCTCAAGTTTGTGGGGTCGCCACCCTTGTCCCCTAGCCGCCATCATGGAAAAAGGGGTGAAAACACTTTTTTCGCGATATCTCGGAAACTATGCGTCTTACATTAATTTTGTAAAGTCATAATTTGTAGCAAATTGTTTTGCCTACAAATATGTTTATATAACTTTTTGCCCTAAATTAAAAATTAAAGAAGTTATAAACAAAAATGTGAGAAAATGTTTATAAAAGTTTTCTTTTTTGCTCTATAACTTTTTTTTATACATTTTACAAAAAAATTACCTCAAACTAACTTGTAAATGATCTTTTGAGGAAAATTGTTCCTTATAATTTGTTTTATTTCTTTCATTTAAAACGCTGTTACAGCGCTCCAAAGTTAACTGGGTTCGTCAATGCTCATGAGAATCCGGTCGAAACAAAATGTTTAACTTATTTTTGCATAATGCATAGGTACGCTTACTTTCAAATAACAAGGTTTTTGTATTCACTGGTGCGCACTGTTAAGAAAATTCAAGTGACGAGAGACGGAATCCTATATCTTTCTCCTCTTTGAACCTGAAAAATAAGGGATTTGGTAATTTATGTAGCTAGTGAATAAAACTACTAGTAGTAGTTAGTTTACCTATCTTCTTAACTATTTGGGCTAGTTTAGGTTTACACGCTCACATCAATTTTACATATTACTTTATCCTGACGTTTAACCTTGTGCAGGTTTCGGCGTCATTATACTTGTATAAATTAAACACATCTAGATCCATATGCAGTTTTACTTAAGTATGTAGTGTTTGCGTAAACTTCGATAATAATAATAGTATATTCTATATATTTTTTTTTAATTTTTAGGTAATCGAGCCTGATATTACACTCAAAATAAATAAGGTTATTAAAAGCCGCAAAATTATAGATTTTCAATATTTCTTGGATCAAAAATTAAAACACTCAATAACCACAACAGAGCAACAGGTTGTAGTATCGAACATTTACAACTATTGAAAGAGAATAAAGTTTGCTTGCAGTCAACATTTTTAATGAAGTGTAATATGTGCAATATGGAATTTAAGCTATTTAAGCGCTAAAAGATATACTGATAGTATGGACGTATATCGTGGAGCTGTGAATGGAGCTATGATGACTGGAGTTGGTAGATCAAATTTAAACGAACAGTTAGCTTCCATAGATTTACCAATATTAACGCAAAATGTTTACATGAAATGTTACGACGAGTTAGCTAAATGATTGAAATTAGCTACAGAGGACAGGATGCAAGAGGCCGCTAGGAAAGAAACTGATAAAGATGTTGCCTGTGGCGATGTAAAAGACGATATTCCCATACTTACAGTCATAGCTGACTGCTGTTGGTCGAAAAAAAAGTACAGAACCAACTATTTTGCTTCGTCAAGTGTCGCAAATATTATGCAAAACTGTGGATAAAAAACTGGTAAATTGTTATACATGGATGTACAATCGATCGATTGATGATCAATGTCACTGAGAAGCACTATCTATTAAAAAAAACTATCCAAAAAAATATAACCAACTTCTAAAAAGAAGTCTTTTATTTCTCACTTTTAGTTATACACCTAAAAATGACATCTCATTACATACACCTTCTGACTCACAATATAAATTCCAATATGTAATTTCTAATGACTTAATTAAAATTTTCAAAACGCTAAATATTAAAAACTGCAGATCTATGGAGTAATTATGTGATCCATTATAAACATCGTAGCACAGTAATTTTCCTGATTTATTGTCTGATTACGGAGTTCTGGTGCCTATCTTTTGGCTTCATGATGAGCTCCACTTTACTAAAGGGTACTTTCTAAATGCAAATGCTTAAAAAATTTAAGCATTTGCATTTACTTAGAAAGTGAAAACAAAAATCTGTAAAATTGCCGTTAAAATTTGTTAAAAATGTTTATTTTTTTTTATAATTACAAAATGATACATATAAACTATTTCATGAAGAATTCTTATATAATTAATAATAGAATTCTTCATTTATCATAAATTATAAGTTACATTCCAATTAGATAATTAAAGCGAAATGATCAAAATTGGTTGGTCTGACTATAAAGATAGCCGACGCGCTAATTCTACGCACACAGCTACGCACGGTTCTGTGTGAGTGAATTTTGCGAAGAAGTACCTATAGTTGACTTCGCGCGCTGCACGTAAACGCTCTTAACAGCCAATGAGCGTGCGGCACTAACGTTGTTACGTAACTGTCGATGTATATATATCCTTTTCTAACGAATGTGTGCTGCATCTTTTTATTCCTTCTTCGAGCCAATTTGTAATTATATGTACAGGTACCTGAATATAGCAAATAGTGCGCCGTTTATGAGCCATTTTGTTAGTGTATGACGTGTCTATTTGTAAAACGTCATTGACAAAAGTAGTCAGAATCTTTGTGCATGTGTAAATTACAAAGCTCTGACCAGTTAAAATTCTTATAAATCCTACATAAAATTATGGAAACAATATAAAGATAAAATCGCCTTTAAACTACCCGACTGCGTGACTGGAGGTTTTCTTTGTAAGGTACCCTACCCAGCAGTCTACACCGGGGGAAACCTGCGAAAGAGCATGAGGCAGGCAGAGGCACTTGTACACCCACTTTAGCCGTGCAAATTCCGTTCTATGATGTGATACGAGGCGAGTTATATCGGACACAAACTCCGGGCGGATACTGAGTAGAAAAACACAAACCACCTTGCCCGAGCCGGGGATCGAAACCGAGACTTGGCACTGCAGTCGTACCGTAATACAATTACGGCAGGCAGATCGATACTTAATACCATAAATAAATATTTTATGTGTAATACAAGAATTCATAAATGCTACCATAATGCCTGAATTCATAAATGCTTCCACGGTGTACCTGACTCTAGTTACATACTAAACCGCGAGTCTAGGCTCACGATATTATCCCCTATATATAGAAGTGCATTTGGTGTGAAGTTTAAACGCACAAGAATTGGCGCAGGTGGAATAAATATAAGTAGGAACTTATTTATTGCTTTAACTTGCATGAATAGTGAAACAATGATAATATGTGAGTAGGACCTAAACGTATTTGATTCATGGTAGGAAAATCACAAGAAAAACGAGAAATAGTATTGAATTGACGTCATTTATTTTTTTTATACATATTAAGTAAGATCGTGTGCATTTCTTATTTGGATGTCTTGTGTAATTGTATAATAAGCTTTGCATCAATTCAGTTCCATATAAAAATAAAGTGAAATCCACCAGGCAGATAAAGCACATGTAGGTACCGTGTTGGTGCGCCATCACTCACTAAACAGGTAATACAAAAAACCTTATCAAGGATGTGGTATCCTTGCAGCACACGCCTAGCCTGTTATATGAGGGCTAGATATAGCAATGCGACAAAATCATAAAAATAACACAGAGTTAGTTGTAACTCACGCTCATCTACACACACTACACGCGTGGAGCGGCATGGCACTTGCGTTTGGTCGTTATTCGAGTGTCGAGTGCGGAACAACACGGTGGATTATTCATTGATTGGCACCCGCAGTTACCTTGTGAAAATAATAAGTTTATTTACATTATTTGCTAATAATTTAGAAATATTACCTATTTATATAAATAACCACTGATAACCAAGTGGTATACATTTACATTTAACATTGATGTAAAGAAAGCATTGTTTTTCAGTTCTTCGATCCTAATTTATTTTGATAATGTGTAAATTTGTCCTGTAATAGGATCAACAGCAAGCGAAGGTGGTAATTCTGCAGCAATGTCAGCTAAAGCTTCCCATCGAGTTACGCGACTACATTCTGATTGGGTTGGACTGGCCTTTTCTTCGCAATTGTCGTTTCTGAGAACAATGTATTCGTACATTTAATCTTCGCGTAGAACATATTATACTCCGTGATTAAATTCATAATACTTGTAATGTAAGTGCAAACTTAGGGCACTTATAATCCTAAATAAGTTTAGTATAGTCTTTAGGCATAGAGAATAGATTGTGCCTTCGTGTTCAGCTGTTAAGTGTGAAGTATTAATTCTATTGGCAAATTGCAAGACGATATACCTAAGCTCTTTTTTTAGAATTCGTATAGAATCAGTTGGTTGGTAAGTAAAGCTGATTTTTGAGACGATTTTTGGGTTAATACTACTTACTTTTCAACATCTTCAATATTGGTTAAAAGAATGTTATTTAATTGTAATGTGATAGCCGAGTCATGTTCTTGACTAGTTTGTTCAATGTTGTGATCTTCGTTATGAGAATTGCCACCATGGTTCATAATATTTTCCGTAACCTTACTCTCAATTACTCGTTTAACGATATTTTCTAAACTAGATATTTTATCGTCGTGTAATGTATCGACTGGCGTATTATCTTTATTATTTTCTTCACCATTTTCCATTTCATGGTTTTCTGAAATATGAATAAATATTGTTTATTAGATTAAACTTTTAAAGCGTTGGTTAGAACGAAGGCGTTATACCGTGGCATTTATACTAAAACTTATGATTATGTTAAGTACCTATGGCGTAGGTAGGTAGGAAGTAACAAAAAAGTATGTGATAAAACTGAGTATACTTAGGCAGAAGGAATTTCCCTGGCAGAACATTGTAGTAGTATTAAAGTATTTAAACCTTCAATTCTGTTATATTATCATAAAGCTCATTGCTCGTCATGACCTGCGGCCGCCGAACATAGCGGAAACCACATCAGGCAACGAGGGGTTCCCGCAAATTTTTCCAACCCCGGACTATCCTTACTGCTCATTTTGACACCAACCTATCAACCTTTTGATACATTAAGCATTGCAATTTTCGTTTATTTTTACTACTACGATGTATGGTTTATACCTATTCTTCATACTATAACTATTTTTTAAATCATAACTTTAAATTTTTTCCATTTTAAGTCCAGTTAAAAAATATTAATCGAATCCTACTGTTGGTGAATAATGTATCAGCCTAAAATTTCATAAAATAAAACAGCACGTATTCGCAAATGGAGCAGCTTCGTGCTCCGTAGCAATTCCGGCAGATACAAATACCCACTGGTATTTGTTAAACAGTGCGCTAAGCCTTTAAGGTCCCTTCCCTAGTAAAATATACTGCTTTGGTGGTGAAGTTTTAATGCGTACGCGGTACTAGTACGACTATGGCGCTTAGGTCCTAGGTTCGAACCCGGGTCGGACCAACAATAATTATTATTGTGTCTGTTTTTCCAAATTAAAAATTACCTACTCAGTCGCAGCTCGGAGCCAGGAAGTTGGCGGTGTGATACATCCGTGCCTCGGAAAGGACATAGAACAGTTAGTCCTGCGCCTGATCTCTCTCTGATCATGTCGGTATGCCGTCTCACCGGACTTTGAGAGGCATGAACAAAAAGTGCACCAGTGTATTGTGAACACACTCGTGCACTAAAATAGGTTTTTGTACCTGGCTGACCTCTCTTGAGATTGGCCGCCGTGGCCGAAATTCGGTTAAGAGGGATTAATTAATTAAACAACCAAAATAAAGATAGCATTGCAGAAATGTGTTTTTTTATATCTATTATATCTATCGAATAGATAGCTCCTAAAAAAACGTTTAACTCGCTGCTTAGCTGGGGGCCCGCCTAAACGAATATAATTGTTTTCAAGCGATTGCGGACCATAATTTTTTTTTGTTTCGAGGAGAAAGTGAGCTGCCACTACCGCCCAGCCTGCGTGGGGTGCGACTGAACGGTTCTGTTAGGGTTACTGTGCCTTAAAAGTTAAGACCCGATACATTGAGCTGAAAGCAAAACTATTTTCAGATTCTAGGAAGTAGTTGCAACATACATGTTAGGTATTACAAAGTCATAGCCGACCCCTAGCCAAACGCTAACGAATCAGACAGACTGACGCAGGGCTATTTGTCTACACCATAAATGTGACCTTATCATAATATAATAGATTTCGAAAGCTGTAGATCTTGGCATTGATCTCTTAAACCATAAAGACATTTACTTACCTAAGTTTAATAGGGTACCGGATTCATTTTTGTTCTTTACTATTATCAAATATTTACGTTAAGTATATAAATTATAATACAAAAGGAATTATTAAAATCCGGTAAAAAATCAACAAGTTAGTATAAGTCTTTGAATATGGGTGGAAGGGGTAATTAACAAGAAACAGAAAAGAGACAAAATACCTACATTTAACGTAATCGGGAATTGCGACGCGTGCGAAAGAAAGAGATGAAGCGAAATCCCCACAACGCGCCCACTTCTGCACGTTACAATATTTGAAATATTAATTACTAGCTCATTTTTTAACCAATTTGTATGGAATTTTCGCAGGAGTGCTTCTTTTTCGTGTTATTCAATCATTACATATAGAACAATGAACAAAAACAAACATAGACCGGTTCCCTATTCCCATACTAAGTACTTACCTCTCATATTTTCTAGACTACGTAAATCCGTCAATGATTTATTATGACTAAATACTTGGATAGGTTCCGATATGGTATCACACTTAGGAAGCACATTTGAGTCGTTTGTTTCATTTTGATCCTCCTTTGACATTTTCTCTTGATTATTAATATTTTTTTCTTGTAGTTTTTGTTCGATATTCACAGTTTCTTCTGAAAAAGAAATCAGTTAGTTAATCCACTAATGCCCAGATAACTTATTAGATTGGACGTAGTGCCAAACTATGTTCCCGTTGGCCTTGACTTTTGATTTTTCTACCTATGTCATACAAATGCCTGTTGAAGAATAATGTTGCCTTCTAAATGATAATGCCAGACCCCATACGGCCATCGAAACAAAGCAACTTTTGGATTCATTTTGATATGGGATGTTTTGAACTACCTCGCAGTGTGTATAAGTATTTTTTTCAGTTTTTAAAATCTTGTTACAGTCTTTAAATTAGGTAAGCGATATTTTGGTCGAAAATGATTTACGAATGCCATTCTACTTTAAGTATTCTGTTTTTCCAAATGTGCCTAACCCCATGGCTCTACAATTACATTTTTTGTTACTTATGCCCAAGCAAAAATAAATGTGTTTTCGAAGTGTCATACGGGGTAACTGAGCGAGTTTTAGGCCATTTTTACCCTAAAGGCACTAGTAGCCTTGTAAAAATGGCAACACTTTTAGGTTTAAAGTACGTGAAATGTGTTTTTACTTATTACTTACTCGCGTAGAGCTTCTTGGCACTTACGGCCTTTTACCTGAAGCACCTGTTTTGAAATCTGGATCTAATTAATGCCTCTTTACTTTTTTCGCCAAAAACATTAAGCGGCGACTATACTCGTACTAGTACGGTATAAGCATATAAGGTTAGGGAACTACTGTGACGGATTGTGATAAGCGTTGTATTTACGACATTTCACGGGCTTAAATGTTTAATTAAATTTAGACATCTACAAACTGAGACAAAGATATTACAGAATAGTTTTATACGCCTGATCATTCACTGGGATAGTATTATATATATTATTTATATATATATTTAACTGTTATCAGATAGGTCTACTAAGTCCCGACATATTATTATACAGTTAAGTACCTACATTAGTTCCTTTATATCTACATCTTATATTCTGAATGTAGCAACTTTTAGCACTAGAAAGTATAAATACCCAGGGTAATTTACATTTGTATCGCGTATAAATAAAAATGAAGTTGCTCGTAAATCAAGTGTACGTGGTTAAAATAGCTGAACTCGGTAAAACACTAAGTTAAATAAAATGGAAAAGAACTTTATAATATCAGATATTATTCTTACCTACATAAGTTTATTATCAAGCAGACCATAGTTAGATATACGATAACAATTTTAACATTTGTGTTTTTCCAATTAATGTTTTCTACCCACAATGGACGTGAAAATTACAATTTATGAAATGAAGAAGCGTGTAAGTAAATAACTTGTGTTATCGGGTCCTCTGAAATTGTAGATGAAAAACGTATTTTTCATTTCTTGTACGTAACATTATGTAAATACCTGACGCCGTATTAGCATCGGGGATGGCTACGGTTGGCGCGCTGCTTGTACAACCCATAATGCATATTATAAATATCAAGATTTCGTACAAACTTCATTAGTGAGTAATAGAGCAACAGCGCGTCAGCATGTGTTGTTTGAATCGCGATGTCACAGGCGCGGCGCGACACTTGAGTAGACCACTCTGCTGCACCACCTCCGCTCGACTGACCGTTGCCTGAGATCGTATCGTAACTACCCATTATACGAGGTGGGAACCCACTAAACTGACCTCGCACCCCCATCGCGTTTTTCTAATTAAAAGAACACAGTACATTCTTCTACATTGCCACGCAAACTGGAGTCCTTTATTCTAACAGGTCTTAAAATAGCATCGCTAATACATTCGTGCTTGTAATGTCGCCATGTGATTGTGTTAATAAATTGCTTGTTATAATTCAATCTTAACATTATGGATACGATTTACGATAACGATAATAATTTAAAATAACGTTTTGTCGCCCTTTTCATAGAACTTGGTGCCTAGACGTAGTTTAGTACTTACCTACTTACTACAGTACTTTGTGTTCGTGTGCACTTTGTGTTCTTTTCGGGACGGAACTGAATTTGATATCAGTGATTTAAAGGTACAACCAGGGTAAAATCTGGTGCTATTTTAAGATATTAAGTACCAATCAAAAAAATAAGTTACTTACTATAAAATTTACAATTAAATTACCATTTATTTTTTCTTAACACAGATATTAAAGTAGTTTATGGTAATATTTACCTAATGATGATAATGAATTGATTAAGTACTTTTTTTTAACACGGGGAAATCTGTTTACGGATTTCTGCCGGACTCGCCGGTATAAAGTATAAACCGTCCTACCGACTAAAACCCCGTCATTCGGGTGCGCAAGTGCATGCAACCACAACTATGAATTGATTACCTAAAAAAATATCTTTTGTCAAGAGATAAGTAATTTAAAGATTATCAGAGGTGAATTGATTACCCTGATAATCTTTAAATCAGCTCTTGACAAAATATTTATTTTTTAGTAGTTAAGTATAATATTTTAAGGTGAAAAACACTAGTATTAAACAAGTCCAAGTCATATTTACAAGAAAAATCATCAAATGCATGCAATGCACGCTCGTAATTTATATATGTCGTCATCGAGTTGATTTTTAAATGGAACGCCAATGCCATCTTATGGCATTCGACAGAATCTTCGTTACACAGCGCAATGAGGATGTCAGACGACATCAAGAAGGCCGAAAAGCTAGCAGTCAAAGAGAATGACAAGCCTATGAAAAATTAGTAATTCAGTTGGTTTTAGATCAAGTGATCAAATAATATTATTGGAGACTAGTGCTGTGGGTGCGTGGAGACTGTCTCGCGTTCCGTAGTAGTTTGTGTTGTTGGAATTATAATTGTTTTGGGACAAAAACTACAACTACTAAAATCTGACATCGGCTATTGTGATCTGACATATCCCCACATACGCCCACGATACTTAGTAGTAATAAGCTATGGAAGACGATAACGAGCATACACCTAGCCTGCCGTTATCAGAAGTGGGATCGATGTCGGATCAAAATAAAAATTCGGAAAGTGACCGTTGGCGTGCTATGTTTGAACAACAAAATGCAAACATGCGAGCATTGATTGAGGCATTACAAACGCAAAAGACGACCAATGCAGTTAATTTGCCGGAGTTTGATAAGACGGACCCGGATAAGACGGACACGGACGCGAGATCTTGGTGCGCAACAGCGGACTTATGTTTTGCTGATAATCTGATGCAAGGAGGCCAACTTATCGTTGTGATCAGCAAGGCCTTGAAAGGGATAGCGTCAACATGGCTATCGCAAATTGCATACCACGGCATAACTTGGAGTGAGTTCAAGGAACTTTTTACGAACAGATTTGTTCCGACGGAAACCTTAGCGGGTTCCCTCACAAACCTGCATATTGACAAACCAAATGACAAAGAGACGTTGGTTGCTTATGCGAACCGTTTGTTGTCGTCGCTCATTAATCGATGGAAACAAATCGATAAGGAACAAATTGCAGTGGCTACTGTACTCGCTCATGTCTCTCAATTTGATTCAAGATTGCAGCGGTTGGCATTCACTAGTAACATTACGACAAGAGACAAAATGCAAAAAGAATTTCAAGCCTTAGTATATCTGAAGCGTAAAATGAGCACCCCTAGTGAGACCTTGAATACATCTGAGGTCAAACGAGCAAAGATGCCACAAATAAAGTGCTTCAATTGCGGCAAACCGGGTCACAAGCGATCCGAATGTAGAAGCAAACCGAATAATGGTACAGGAAGACCTCCAGTAGCGACGGTGACTAGTCAAGTAGCACAGCAGCCAGTAGCGAAGCCCCTAGTTTGCTACAAGTGTGGCAAACCAGGACACATCGCCATGCGCTGTACAAGCGGTGGTAGCCAAGCAGACGGTAGCGAGAAGAGCGAGGCGCGTACAGAGCGACGGCTGGACCTGTGTGTAGTTCAACCTCCTATGGCACCTTAGAGTATAATGGTCAGTTGCACTGTTTTATTATAGTTCTGGTGCTGAGTGCTCTTGATTAAAGAGAGTTTTAGTGCTAAATTTTCAGGTATACGATTTAGTAATGTGATATTGGTATGACTGGTATCGGACAGTCACGATTATTATGCACAGAACAAATATTGTTTTACATAATGATTAACGATCATCCTATTGAAATCTTATTTCACGTTTTACAAGATGATTAGTTACAAAGTGGCATAATGATTGGTCGGGAGATTTTAAATTTAGTCTTTTCTATAAACATGACTGCGACCGATTTTACTTTACATAAAGTTAAAGTTTTAAATTCAATGTGTAACATTGCCAAATAGATAATTAATTCTACTGTAGGTGATACGAGTCTCATAGGGGCTGAAAAATCGCGACTTTGAGAAATTTTTAGAGGTTATGCAAAATGTTTTATAACCGGTATGCCGACAATTCGCGTGTCTATAGGTAAGCTTAAAATTAAGTTAATACATCCCAACCGTAGGGTACAACAGCGACCATATAGAATGTCGTTTGATGAGCGTAGGGTTCTTCGTGAGCGCGCGAAAGAGCTTTTAGACGCTCGCTGTTGTCAACTCTATAAAATAGTTTAGACAGTATCTACTTACACGAAGTTTTCTGAAGGTGATTTCGTTTTATTAGAAAACGAGGAGCGAAATCAGACTAAATTAGACCCAAAATTTAGAAGTCCGTTTAAGGTGATTGAAGTTTTGCGTGGTGATTATTTCGTTACACGTTGCAAGCTTTGAATTTTAAACGTAAATGGAAATATGCTTATGGTCGATTACGTAAGATGCCAGAGAGACATGTACCAGTCGAAGTAGAAATTCATGAGATTCCCAATGCTGATGAGCAAAGTTAAGTTAATTATAGTGTGAACACGAGTGTGAACTCTATCGGCCGTAGATAGTCGACCTGCTAGTGGATGATACGTAGTCGTAGCCCGTTGGAAGTCGGTGTCTCTTGGGGTAACCCAAGTAGTCCGTGGGTGTGCGGTGGGCGTACATCTCTAGTGGAGGTCGTGGTCTGCAGAGACCGTCCCGTGTGTAGTCTGAGAGGGATGCACACGTGCGTTTTACGTGGATCGTAAAGACGCGTCAGAGAGAGAGTTGGTGATGACTCTTCGGCTGAGAGAGGCCGTGGCGATAGAAGTTTTTACTCGGGTATTTTAAGAATTAAAAATACTGGCAAGTTTATTAATGGTCAGAGTGAATTGTTGTAAGAGATAACGGTGGTACATGGCTCTTCGCGTTACAATGTTGTGATGAGTTTAAGACGATTGAGGTATCTAGTTAATGAGTTCAATAGAAGAAATGTACGTTAGAGTTTATAAGGTTGCATAGCTTGTTTTTATTACTATTTTTGTGATATTTAGTAGAGATATCATGGTCAGGTATGACCGAGCGTTATGCAACAAGGATACTTGGTGTTGGTTTTGTCGACAGGTTAACACACGTGGACGTGTGCAAGCAGGATGGCCGTGTCGTCATCGAGTTGATTTTTAAATGGAACGCCAATGCCATCTTATGGCATTCGACAGAATCTTCGTTACACAGCGCAATGAGGATGTCAGACGACATCAAGAAGGCCGAAAAGCTAGCAGTCAAAGAGAATGACAAGCCTATGAAAAATTAGTAATTCAGTTGGTTTTAGATCAAGTGATCAAATAATATTATTGGAGACTAGTGCTGTGGGTGCGTGGAGACTGTCTCGCGTTCCGTAGTAGTTTGTGTTGTTGGAATTATAATTGTTTTGGGACAAAAACTACAACTACTAAAATCTGACATCGGCTATTGTGATCTGACATATCCCCACATACGCCCACGATACTTAGTAGTAATAAGCTATGGAAGACGATAACGAGCATACACCTAGCCTGCCGTTATATACTTATAGGACAGATAATACTTAAATTGTTTATATTTTTACATTTCTTTAAAGACAAGTACTCACATCACGCATTTATCCCCGAAATCGACCTTAAGGCGATACCTCAAGGTCCATTTTCATACATTTTGTTTCACCTTTAATCTGGGTAACTAAACAAGTATTGGCAAGTAAAGAATTTAAATTCACGTCTAGTTAGTGATTAGTTGTCGCAGTTGAAAGAAAAACGTAAAAATAATTAATAATCATGGATATTTCTGCCTTTAAAATTTCGTCATATTAAATTTTAAAGGCCGAAATATCCATGATTATTAATTATTTTAACTAGACGTGAATTTAAATTCTTTACTTGCCAATACTTGTTTAGTTACCCAGATTAAAGGTGAAACAAAATGTATGAAAATGGACCTTGAGGTATCGCCTTAAGTGAATATAACTTACTAAAATCTTGCATTTAATTTTATGATGAGCAGACCAGTCCACACAAGCAACACCCGTTTACGAGTATGACGCATGTGCCATCGGCCACCTTAACCATGTTGAAATCTGGTCATACGCAAATATTATTATTTTTTGCCAAAATTACGCAATTGTTAATACTGAAAATGAAACTCCCCATGACTTGACCGTGACTTAGTTGTCATGAACCCAACATGATGGATAAAGCAGTGAAATTGTATATTTTAAAGATGAATTTTCTGAAAATAGCCGTTTTAGAGCTACTTTTTAAAGTGAGATCGCGGCACCGTGCCGACAACAAATGACCAAGGCACCTAGCGACCCACCACGCACACAACTTTCAGTGCGGCGACCGTGTAGGTCCTAGCAGGTAGCCAGAACGCAAGGCGCTAGGCTCTAGGCGCTAAGCATGCCGCCTGTCTATGCGGACGTTACCTTAAAGAGTATGTCAAGTTTAAAATTATGGTTGCTTATTTAATATTATACCGCGTTTAAAGATGTATTGGATCGAATGAAATTATTCCAAAGAAAATCACAAAAATACTTAATCCCAGGAATTTTTGTATCTTATTATGGACGTAAAATTAAATAACTGAAAATTAATCGTAATGGTACAGTGATTCTATTTGTTTCTTTGAATTTTCCTCTTACGTAAAATTTCAAACTTAGCGAATAAATAAATCTTAACGCTCGTTTTTGGGGAACAAAATATTTGGCATTATTTTCGTATCATTACTCTATAGCAAAATTCCATAACTCATCAATTTATGATAGTAAGAAACGTAAACCAATCTGCCTGTTTTAATGGAGGTACTTAAGCCAATTGGTACTTATCCTACTCACTTCAAAAACTGCGGCGCTAATATACAAGTTTGAGCGGCGATAGCCTAGTTGGCGTGGAACGGACTGCCGAGACGAATGTCCGCAGGTTCAAATCCCAAGGGCACACACCTCTGGCTTTTCTAAAATCCATGTGTGTATTCTTTGTGAATTATCGCTTGCTTTAACGGTGAAGGAAAACATCGTGAGGAAACCTGCAGATCTAAGAAGTTCTCTATAGGAATTTCGAAGGTGTGTGAAGTCTACTAATCCGCACTAGGCCAGCGTGGAGGACTAAGACATAATCCCTCTCAGTAATAGAGGAGGCCTGTGCTCAGCAGTGGGCAAGTACTTATATAATATAGGGCTGATATTATTATTATTATTAATATACACGTTTAACGCATTTAAATAAGAAAAATATAGAGGAAAGTACTTACCTACGTAAATTTTAGTTAAATTTATTTAAAATGCTGTTAATCCGCCTTTGTAGCTTTGTATTTATATGTTGAGTAGGTACTGAAAGTGTAAAGCATTCCTAATAAAAAGGTAGGTAGGTACTCATAAACACAACACTTGATTAATGATCTTGAGAAATATTGAGACCGCGTGTAACGGGGCCATAACCTTGATTTTTTAAATCCAGTTTGTTTTTATCAAAGTAGGTAATTTAAAAACAAATTTCACTATGTAACGTATATTATGAAAAACGTACATAAATCCAAAGACATTTTTATATTTTTTGTAAATATCACGCTATAGACAGTTTGATGGTTTGAGCTATAGACCAGTTCAGCTTCTCAACAGAGAGGGTACGACTTACAACAGCAGCTGTTTCACAAAAAAATTATGTCAATAGACAACCTTGCTCCCCTTCGTACCTATTTATAATGAAGTACGTAATACGTATCTAACAAAATTGTGTACGTAAGTACCTACTTTCGTGATGTTTGATTTTATATATTATTTTATACTTATTATACAACATTTTCAGTTAATACAAGTAGTACAATAAACAATTTTTTCTGTGTATCCTTACTTTAAAATATTTTTATATTATATTTCGGCTTTTGCTTCAAGGAATCGTCAAAAAAAGCTCATTTCTCAATAAGTATTATTTTTAGGATTTGCCAGTCCTTTCTAAATAGATTATCATAATTCTTTTTAGTCAGTCCCTTTTCAGTTGAAAGTATATCTAACAAAAAGTCTTAAGAGGTGGAGATTCTACGAACGATTTTTTATTTGGAAGCGATGTAAGACAAAAGTGGAAAAGGCTAAAGGATTGCTAAACTTTAGTGCAACAGGCGTTTTTTTTTACGAGTAATACATAGGTATGGTAAGTACCTACCGTGTTTGCAAAACGAAGAGTATCAACGTACAAATGGGAAAATTTGAATTAATTGTAATAGGTAGGTACGACCAAGCTTTTAATACTTACACAAACGTACAATCGTAATTAACAACTGTTACTATTAATAAAACTCTTTGTTCAAATGCTTCACGCAATACGACGACTTGAGCCACCTAACCCTTTTAATTTACACCGGTCCGCATGGAGCAGAGCTCAAGGTGGTGGGTGCCAACAGCCCATCTACCTACGTGGCTAGTATACCCTTACCTACCCACATTAGAATAACCGACCACCCCACTATAGGTCAGAGTTTTAAGAATACTGCCTACATAGCCTTATATTTTATTTATGTAACAAACCCATAATATGTGGCTTGTGAGCGACATACGACTTTTATCTTATTATGATTACTGGGGTCAGGGCTATTTTTACGACTGTTACTTTTAGGTCATGGGTGTAAGGTGTATTCAAACATTAAACATCTATAATAAGATTGGGTTTGCGTAACTTTCTTACAAATTAAGCAACTATTATTATGATGTAACTGCGGATATAACGTAAGTATAAAAAAATTGACAATTTATAATAAGGTATGTAGGTATTTTATGATAAAGTATGTACGTAGGTATTTTCGGATTAGTCAAGACTTAAAAACTAATTTATTACTTATGTTATTTTAATTGTTCCTAGTATATTATAAATGTGAAAGGTAGTGAACATGTTAGGTTGTTTGCTAGAAATAGGTAGACTCGGAAACTTGTGAACGGATTTGGATATTTGCATACTACAGTATACACGTACACCACGTCCCGTGTTAACACATAATCTACTTCTTATCCCGGTAACTTGTACCTATAGACAATATTTTTAATGCATAGCGCAAGCTTCGTAAAAAGGACGCTATGTGGACGAATCAACTTTTAGGGTGTTCCTTTGTGAAAAAGATATTAAACGGAAGTTCAAAATATTTTAGATTGATATATGAAAACTATCAGCATTTTTATTTAAAATAATTCATTTTCTTATATTAGTATGTGTTGCGAAGTTTGGACTATATTTCCAGAATTTTATGGGGATTACATATGTAGGTAATTGAGGTCAACAATACCTCTCCACAGCGTCGATTTTACGCAGTTAAAAAAAACATGTTGCATATAAACGCTGTGTAAACGTTATTTACTAAAATTTACAATGCAAGTAAGATATAATTTGAAACTCTCCAACAATTTTTAAATTGTTTTAACAGTAAACTAAGTATATAAATTTAATTAGTGTCAAACGTAATAAATTTTAAAATGTCATAAACTTTGATATATTGAATAAAACAGGCGTTACAAATTGGTAACGCAAGAGAAATAATAACGGTAACGCCAGTGTAAACAGGCTGCTAGGCAAATACCTATTACTGAAAATATGTAATTCATATAAAGAAGGCTATGTTTTAATTAAAAAAAAAAAGCATTGCTTATAATTTTTTACAGTGTCTGCAGTTTTCCTACTTGTTTTATTAGTCTTGGCTACATTATTTCTCAGAAATATCTATTTTACCATTTCCAAAATTTCTAGGTTCATTTACCACTGACCACCAATATTTTTTCCCTACACACTTTTAATATGCTTTTCTTTGCTTCATGCCTTCACTCTTTTCTTGAAATGGTCATTGCCCTACCTGGTGGCATTAAACTAAGAGGAACAGTAGTGGAGGTGGTGTTGTTCAGATCGTGAAGATTTGAAGATGTTCTTGGTCTTTTCTTACATTACAAATCAAACCAATAAATACAGTATTAAAGAAAATCTCCCTACGTAGTTCGGAGGGGTTATTACAAGTATGCTTTTGTGTTTTGATTTACAGGGTGGAAAAATTATGACATGTCAAATGGAAGTTAAGTGCAAAGGCTTTAAAACTTATTTATGTAGATACCGTGCAAGTGCATTTATGATCTTAGTGAATTTAAAACCTACGAGTAACTGCCTATAACAAGCTGATGTAAGTACCTCTTATATCAAGCATGCAAATGTTTGACACGCAACTGCAATAATTTCTGAGGTAAACAGCTTTTTTAAAGCAGAAGGATAATAAATGAGCGAGTGGTTTACCTGATTGTACTAAAGTGATGACTACCGCCTACGATTACGTACCTACTCAAAATGCCAGATAAAATTATTTGTGAGTGCATTATTCATCTTTATTACATACCATGTGGTACTCGCTACTTCCCCTGGGTTAAAAGCCTTTCCCAAAAACCTCCATAAATCACTGTAGTTATTTAGAGTACCACCTGGACGACGTCTGCAATACATTGATAAGGTCAGGTAAAATACCTTATTTTTCATGGGAGCAAATCACCGAGGTAAAAGTAGCAAAGTTAAGCCAGGACGTGGTCAATACATGCATCAAATTTCAGCCACATCACAGGAATGAGGAGGGAATGAGTCATGAAAGCAGAAAGAGCCAACAATCTTGTTGCCACACGAGATATAAATCAAAGTTGGACTCGCAGAACGTCCACTGTTTACA
>NC_051129.1:6672982-6724982 GCF_014839805.1 Manduca sexta
CGCCCGCTACGTTGAGCAGCCCGAGTCTGCCGTCATTGCGCGCCTCGAAGCAGAACGGAAAAAGGCGCAGGAGAACAGCGCCCGCCTGGAAGCCAGCATGAAAGCGCTTCAAGAGGAGAACGCCACCCTCCTCCGTCGGCTTGAAGACCTGGAGGCAGCCAATAGCAGCAGGACCACTACAGAGGAGATGCTAGCCATGGTGGAAGCAAGGGTGCAGGCCCGGCTAGAGTCCGCACTAATGGGGCCAGCTCAGAGACCCCCTCTTGCACACGAAGAGAAGAGGAAATCCACCCCCGGGGACATACAACTCCCCGTGACGGGGGGACTGGTGGAAGGGCCACAGCCCAAGACCAAGAAAGAAAGAAAAAGAAAGGGAAGGGCAAGGGGAAGAAAACAGCCCCCGCTCTCCCAATTCCCGCCCCAGTAGCCGGACCGTCAAGTGCGCCGCCGCAAGCCATCGCTGGACCTTCAACGGCAACGGCGACCGTTTCAGCGCAACCCGCTACTAAAGGCAAGCAGACGAAGACCGCTGCAACAAAGAAAACAGCGCCGGGCCCCAAGCTCCAAAAAGGCAACAAGATGAAGACGGCATCGTGCCCTCCGGAGCCGGAAAATGAAGAGCAAGACCAGTGCGACCAAAACCCTGGCGCCACGGCAACCGGCGAAACGCCCCGAGCCGAAGCTTCGGCCGCTGAAGTCAGCGGCAGTCACTATTTCGCTGACACCGGCGGCTGTCGAGAAAGGCCTTACCTACGCCAGGGTACTGACGAACGCCCAACGACGGGTGGACCTTAGCGGCCTAAACATAGACAGGCTCAAGCCGAAATACGCGGCCACGGGGGCGATGCTTTATGAGGTCCCAGGAGCCGAATCGGACCAGAAGGCCAATGCTCTAGCCGCCCGACTAAGAGAATGTTTTGCGACCGAGGACGTCATCATATCCCGACCTACAAAGTGCTCGGAGCTGCGGATCTCGGGACTGGACTTCGCGAGTCGCGACCACCTTAGAGACGGTCAAGGCGGACCACTGCAGTGCTGGGGAGTGTGCCGCGGAGTCGATCAAAGTGGGACAGATCCGTCCAGACAGGCCGGGCATGGAATCCGTTTGGGCCAAAGTACCAACTAGGGCGGCGAAGAAAATAAAGGCGGCCCGCGTGAAAATAGGGTGGGTCGTAGCCAGAGTGATCGTGCTCAAGGCGCGCCCTATGCGCTGTTACCGCTGCCTCGAGCAGGGTCACGTCAGGAACGTGTGCGACTGCCCCACAGACCGCAGCGGACTATGCTACCGCTGCGGTAAGCCGGGGCACAAGGCCCGGGAGTGCAAGGGGACGCCGAATTGCACCTTGTGTGTCACTAGTGGAAAGCCCGCCGGGCATCGAATCGAGGGGACGGCGTGTAGGAAACCGCCTGCCGCTGAGGTTCTGTCCCAGCTGCAGGCGGCGAGCCCACCGCAACAAGTGCAGTTAGTGGCCGAGATGGATGTGGAGGAGATCGTCCATCAATAATGGACCTCAGTTTCCTCCAGGCGAACATCAACCACTGCGCCCGCGCCCAGGATCTGTTGTCCCAAAGCCTGGCGCAGTGGTCGGTGCAAGTGGCCGTGGTCGCCGAACCGTATTTTGTCCCGCCCCGCGATAACTGGGTAGGGGACATCGACGGGTCAGTGGCCATCATCACCCAGGGTGCCGCTGGCTCTCCGCCCTTCGCAAAAGTCGAGAAGGGCAAGGGATGCGTCGCGGCTCTGTTGAGGGACTAGTGGATAGTAGGAGTTTATTTCTCCCCCAACAGACCCCTGGTCAAGTTCGAAACGTTTCTCGTTCGGCTGGGGGCCCTGGTTGAGCAGGGCCAACCTCACCCGACGATCGTCGCCGGCGACTTCGACGCGAAGTCCGCGGTCTGGGGTTCGCCGGCGACCAACGCTCGCGGTGGGGTCCTGGGGGATGGGCAATCTCCGTCGGCCCGGCCATCCTGAACAGGGGGTCGGTGAACACGTGCGTGCGGCACAACAGCGGGTCTATTGTGGATCTATCGTTTGGGAGCCCCGCCGTCGCACGTCGTGTCCAGGGCTGGAGAGTCCTCGTGGGCGTGGAGACGTTGTCGGACCATCGTTATATTAGGTTCGACGTCTCCGCGCCCCCGAGTATCCGGCCCAATAGTGTTGGACCGAGTGCCCCACAACAGGACGGCCCTCGGTGGGCTCTAGGACGCCTCGACAAGGAGGCCCTAGAGCTGGCCACTCTGGCAGTCTCGTGGCTCCCTGCGTCGGAGGGTCCGGTGCGGGTCGAGCAGGAGGCGGAGTGGTTCGGGGTGTCAATGTCGGATGTTTGCGACGCCGCCATGCCCCGGGCGCTCCGTCGTCCTCCGCGGCGGGAGGTGTACTGGTGGTCGGCGGAATTAGCGCAGTTGCGCGCGTCATGCGTAGCTTCGTGCCGCCGATGCGCCAGGCATCGCCGCCGCCGTATTCGCAGTCAGAATCACGAGGACCAGGAGCGGCAGCTCTACGGCCTCTACAAGGAGGCGAAGAGAGCGCTGCGGGTGGCCATTCATAGGGCCAAGGTCGCGGCACGTAGGGAGTTCTTAGAGACTCTCGACGCGGACCCGTGGGGGCGGCCACACAGACTAGTGTTCAACAAACTTCGATCGGCGGCGCCCCCACTGTCACAGAGTCTCAGGCCTGATCTTCTGGCCAATGTAGTCGCGGTCTTGTTCCCGGCCACCGAGTATACCACTCCTCCACCGATGGCGCCAACGGGAGTGGCGTCATCGTCGTTATCGGCAGGGGATATTCCAGAGGTTTCGCCCGCGGAAATGCGGACGGCAGTGTTTCGGCTGCGGGGCAAAAACACCGCCCCGGGTCTCGACGGCATCCCCGGGACAGCCTGGCTGCTAGCCCTCGTGCACTTGGGGCCGCGGCTCCGCAGCCTATTCTTCGCCTGTATGGTGCAGGGCGCCATCCCGGCGCGTTGGAAAACCGGGAAGCTCGTCCTGCTGAAGAAGGAAGGGAGACCCGCAGAGTCGCCGTCGGCCTACCGGCCCATCGTGTTGCTCGACGAGATCGCCAAACTTTTTGAGCGCATTTTACACGCGCGCCTCGTCGAGCACCTCGAGAGGGTCGGTCCCAACTTGGCCGACAATCAGTTTGGTTTTCGGGGTGGACGCTCTATCCACGCGATTCTGCGGGTCAAGTCGTAGGCGGAGGAAGCAGTGGCCAGGGGTAAAATAGTTATTGCAGTTTCCCTTGACATCTCTAATGCGTTCAATTCGCTCCCCTGGCCATGCATTAACGAGGCACTGCGGTACAACGTGGTGCCGCCCTATCTCAGGCGTCTGGTGCACGCGTACCTTTCTGACAGGTACGTGATGTACCCGGACGCCGAAGGGGGGCACCGAAGAGCGATGTCGTGCGGTGTCCCACAGGGGTCGGTTCTAGGCCCTCTCTTGTGGAACATCGGGTATGACTGGGTGCTCCGTGGTGCCAATCTCTTGGGCGTCGGCGTGACGTGCTATGCGGATGACACGCTGGTCACGGCCACGTCCAAGACATTCCAGGACGCCGCGATCCTGGCGGCGGTAGGCACCGGTCACGTAGTGAGCCGAATCAGGCGTTTAGGTTTGAAGGTGGCCCTCGAGAAGACCGAGGCCATTTGTTTCCACGGGCCTCGGCGGGGGCCACCGGCCGGTGCCCACATCGTGGTTGAGGAGGTGCGGATTCCCATCGGCAAAACGATGAAGTATTTAGGTTTAATTTTGGATAGCGGATGGGCCTTCGCGCCTATTTTGAAAAGTTAAGGACGAAGTTGTCCAGGGCGGCGGGCGCTCTTTCTAGCCTGCTGCCCAACCTAGAAGGTCCTGGTATCCCCTGTCGAAGGTTGTACCACGGGGTCGTGTGGTCCATGGCGTTGTACGGCAGCCCGGTCTGGGCTGACGCCCTGGGAAAGCGTTCTGCCGCTCTCCTGCGAGGCCCGCAGCGGGTCGTAGCGCAGCGGGCCATACGAGCGTACCGCATGGTCTGGTACGAGGCGGCTTGTCTTTTGGCCGCATTCCTGCCCTGGGATCTGGACGCCAAAGCTCTCCAATGCATCCCAGCCTGGGACGATGAGCGCAGCGCTCTCGTGTCAGTCGTCGGAGGAGATCTCTCGCTGCCGGCTGTGGTCACTTCCATGATCGGCAGCCAGGAGGCATGGCGTGCGGTGGCCCACTTCTGCGAGGCGGTCATCTCGCAGAAGTGTCGGGGAAGCCCGCAGTCGTCTCTTATGCGCCGAAGAGGGTCAACGTGGAGTTTTAGTTGGTAGGCCGTTGCGTAGGGACGTAGGTTAGGTTCATTGGTTAGGGACTCGGCCCGACCGTCGCCCGAGGGTACCGCTTCAATGATCGGGTCGTAAGGCAACGGTTACCCCAACAAAACCGCTCAGTCGCCCCCCGCGAAGACTGGCCGGTAGTAATAAGGGGCTTCCTCCGCGAAAAAAAAAAGTCTAATTACCAAAGCTGCTAGATGTAGTTCTATTTATTATATACTTACTTATAATATCTTTAATGCCTACATTAAATTTGACTCTTATGTCACCTATGACATAAGAGTCAAATTTCACATATTACATATTATAATTCTCTTCGAGTTAACTTTTCTTCTTTATAAACGGTATTACTCCGGCTTATTTACATAAATATGAACACGAAACGTTGTATAGTATATACTATTCCCATAGGTGTACTAAAGGTTATTTGCAGTAATATATAGGTTGTTCTACGAGCTTTCTCACCCACTGATTTTGTTTTTTTTTAGTACAGACCCCAGTCAACACCGGGGAGACAAGCGAATGGGATACTAAGTACCTCCCGACTTAACGACTGCAGAGCCCTGGAGGAAAGAGGAAGAGGAGAGAAAAGGGGTGAAGCGAAGGAGAAGGAAGGAGAAAACATTGGAATGGGCGGAGTGAAGTGAAAGGGGAAATGTTCGCGGTTCCTTAAAGGCCACAATGTGTTATACAACCAAGAGGTATACACATTGCACTGTGTGCCTAGGGCCGCGGCAAATGTCCCCCATGCATGGGCGTGTAATTGGTGTCCTCACACAAAATGAATATAAGAATAACAATATAAGATTTTTTTCATTTGATCCCCCAAGAAGGTCAAATCGGAATCAGTCATTTACTTTAGTAGGAATGGGGTCAAATCAAAAAAATCTTATATTATATAATTAGGCCCTAATCGTAATACTTCACAACAAGTATAATGAGAGCATAGTTTCCTTTGCGAATTCCCCGGAGATACATTATATACGTAAGGCATATATCTATACTATTATATAAAGCTGAAGAGTTTGTTTGTTTGTTTGTTTGTTTGTTTGAACGCGCTAATCTTAGGAACTACCGGTCCAAACTGAATAAATCTTTTTGCGTTGGATAGCCCTTTATTTGTGGATTGCTATAGGCAATATATCATCACGCTATACCCAATAGGAGCGGAGCAGTAATGGCTAATCTCAGGAACTACCGGTCCAAACTGAAAAAATATTTTTGTGTTGGATAGCCCTTTATTTGTGGAGCGCTATAGGCTATATATCATCACGCTATGGCCAATAGGAGCGGGGCAGCAATGGCTAATCTCAGGAACTACCGGTTTGAACTGAAAAAATATTTTTGTGTTGGATAGCCCTTTGATCCCGGAGTGCTATAGGCTATATATCATCACGCTATGACCAATAGGAGCGGAGCAGTAATGAAACATGTTGCAAAAACGGGGAAAAATTATTAGTTTTGAGAGCTTCCATTGCGTGCGCTGCGTAAACGGTTAAAGTTATGCAACAATGATGTATGACGGGATTATTCCTCTTAAAAAGTTCTAAAAATATATATTATAAAACAAAGTCCCCCGCTGCATCTGTCTGCCTGAACGTGTTAAACTTAAAAACTACCCAACGTATTAAGATGAAATTTGGTATGGAAATAGTTTGAGACCCTGGGAAGAACAAAGGCTCCCGGGAAACTACTACTTTTATAACGGAAAACTTTAGCCTGAAAAACTTTATAACGCGGGCGGAGCCGCGGGCAAAAGCTAGTATTTTAATATATATTTTTCGAAACTAAAATTTTTTGTAGTTTCATAATAATTTTATCCTTGGGGCGTAGGTCCTATTACAATTGTTATATGGCCACACTCAGAGACCAATAAACTACACCCAATGATAAAAGAGTACAGAGGATGAGTGATATGGTCACGTGACATGCGGCACATTGAATGCATAAAATGGCGCCGACTCTGCCCCTTACAATAGTGATATGCTAGTACCGAAAATTTTCTATCGACATCGAAGAATTAAAAGAGAGACAAACAAGCCCAAAAAAGATCAAATACGAAAGGAGTTAGGGTCTACCATAATATAAATATAACAAACCATAATATAAACAAACAAACTGAAACTGATTTATAAGTAACAATTGTTAAAGAAAGCAGTAACTGTTGTGACAAATATCCAGTTGTGTTTGATCTATATTTGTATGTTATACTATTCCTTGCTAAAAATTTAAGGTACAGATTAAGATATTTACTTAATACATGATGAATGGAATAAGATAGCGTAGCCAGCAATTATTTGGTTGGTTTCATTTTATTTTATTATTATGCTCTTTAATCGAGAAACATAACTATGTTTCAGCAAACTAAAATCAATGAGCGTAAAGATGGTGGTTAAGATAATCAATTATAATAATTATTTGCAATAACAACAATATGATTATATATCTATTTACGTGCATGCAATGGTTGCTCGAAACATAAGACCGCCAATTGTAAAAATATATCTTACATTTCATCTTTATGTTGTTTCTTTTATGTTTATCTATTCTTTTATGTAACAATTCTAATTTTATTCATATATATTAAAGTAATATTACTATTAGGTGAAATATAATAATCATTACTATTTTACTTATCGGGAATATTGTTGGAAAACAGTTATCTTTTACTCGCGTTAATTAAACGTGTGCTTTATGCATTTCTTCTCAAAATGTAAAGAACGAATATATGTATTTGGTGTAGGATTCCAATCACGTCGCCCAATATTCTCAATTCATTTTGCCTTGGTTTTTAATTTTTTTGGTACTCTAAAAAAATATTCTAATTTCACTTAGTTTGTCGTTCTGGATAATACAATATTGATGTGTGCTCTAACATTCTTTCAAAGACAAAAACCGTAACGGATAATCGGGTGTCTGTTAAAATATCGATATCAATAATTTCTAAACAAATCCACCCATCCCTAAGCTCGTGTGTAAACAAACATAATGATTTTAATGGATATAAATCACGCCTAAAAGGGTTCAAAGCTTATCAAACAAGATCCACATATAATTTTAATTGATAAAAACACATCCAAAAGTAAATATACAAAGATATTTACTAATTTTCGGTAAAAACAGTTACTAACCTATGAAAAGATATTTCGGGGTCTTTCTTGCGTGAATTCGATTTGCATCCTTTCACACAACACTGAGTCATTTTCGAAACTTAACAAATACTCTAATAAACACACTGAACAATTGAGAATATGATTATATTACTTTAAATTCAATATTTATGAAGATTTGTTTACATCGTCTGACACTACATGTACTTGCTGACTGGGCTGCAATAAATGGCGTTTCTGCCGCAAGGCGGTCCCAGTGTGTTGAAGTAAACGAAATAGTGCCATATTCGAAGAAAGCAATTATTTTTGTCTTTTTTTTGCGTTCCAAATAACCTTTGAGTAAAAGAGATAGACATATATATTGACAATTCTGCGTCGATTTCCCTAACATAAATATAACTTATTCATATAGCTAACTTTTGAGGCCTGTCCTCTTTATATTTAGTCATTGACTACACCCTCAGAACAAGAACAAACATAGAAGGAATCTCAATTACCCTCATATACTTGTCCTTTTTTTCAAATAGGCCAAAACCGTTGAAAAGAACGAGACAAATATTATGTTGCTAAGGTCGGCTTGCGTACACTTTAAAATTATCAAATGGTTACCTTTGGTCCTCTTTATGATGCCGAATTAAAAAGCAAATAAAATGTCAAATGTTCCAACTTGCCAACCTCAAAACAATGTCAACAGGGATTGGCCTGACTGGCTTTCTATTTATACCGATGCATCTAAATCTTCTGAAAATGGCCGTGTTGGTGTTGCAGTATGGATCCCTAAATTCAAAATTATTCTAAACTTCCGCTGTTCTCAATTCTGTTCAGTTTTTCAGGGGAAGCCATTGCGCTTTTTGAGGCTGTTTCATATGTACTCTCCCACAATTTAAACAAAACAATTATACTTTCAGACTCCCTAAGTTGTCTTATGGATTTATCAAAATCGTATTTTCGATCCCGTAACAATTTTCTTCTATCCCTTCAAATTAAAGAACTTCTTTACAAATGTCATACTTTAGGAATAAATGTGGCTTTGGCATGGATTCCCAGTCACTCTGGTATTCCGGGTAATGTAACCGTGGATTCTATTGCCAAGGCGGCCTGTCATTGGGGTGATGAATCACACAATGCCTGTTTTCCTCGTGGTCTTCGTTGCCTAGCTAAACCGAATATGTTTAAAACATGGGATACTATATGGCAAAGATCAAGACAGACTAAAGGAAAATATTTCGGTTTCATTCAACCTTCAATTTCTCCAAAATGTTGGTTTAGAAGGAAGAATTTTTCTGATAAACTAATCACATCTGTGATCATTCGTCTGCGTCTCGGTTTTGTCTGCACGCCAATTTTTTTAGCCAAAATTCGTGTGAAAGATCACTCCTTGTGCGAGTGTGGCTTGGACGAGGGTTCCTTGGAACATATATTTTTTCTGTCCTAAACTATTAATCCCCTCTATGACCTTCTCCCTGCAGACATCCACCGCCCAATTAATATTCCCTTTGTCTTAACTTTAGTCCATTCCCTTTTATTAAAGTCCTCTATAAATTTTTTAAAAAATTAATAATATCCGATTATGATTTTTGATACTTGTTTTTATATTCTCCTTAATTTATTTCTGTATCTCTGTTTTGTACTGTATGTATTTTCTTATATTTCGAATTTAATATTTTTATACATTCATAATATTCTTATTCTGAATTTACGTATAATGTGTTTTTTGATTATTTTGTATTGCCATTGCTTTATTTACCGCTCAACAGTCATAGATAATATTAGACCCATAAAAATTTACCGTAACTTTTCCTACTTTCAACTTTGACATTGGCAAAATCATCGTCTGCCAACGATGGAGCCACAATTTAAAAATTGAATTGAATTGAAAACAATGTCAAAACGCGCCCTCACAATTTAGTTACGTTATACTTCAGCGCGTGCTTTTCAAAAGTGGCTGCATGTTTTGTAATATTTTTGTTGTTAATTCTAATAAATACACAGTGCTGTTTAAGTATAATAGAGCCCTACGAACAAGCAATGGCCTGCGTTATTATGGGGTGTAAATCTCATTCTTGTCGTAAAGAAAATGAAACTGAAATCCTCAACTTCCATCGGTGAGTAAACAAAAAACCTAATATATTTGCTTAAACCCTGTACATAAGTGCAAAAAGTATTATTAATTAATCTTTATTATGCTGTAGTCATATTATAATCTGCTGTTGGCCATTTGATACAGTAATTATTAAGTATTTTTCATTTTTATCAATTTACGTAGTCGTGTTCAATAGTGTTGTTCTGAATATTCTGTCGATAACATAGATGTTAGTATATTGTAGTTGACTATTTTGCAAAAATTGCGTTTTACTTTCAATATACGGTGGTGAAGTGGTAAAAGCCACTTGGAAACCGTGCGCGAAGGCTGGGGGTTGAGGAAACTATCTGATTTTCATAGTGTGTTTCATTGCAGATTCCCCACAGATGATCCTATGAGGCAAAATGGATCGTTGCCATAGCTCGTCCCAATTGGCATTGGAAAAAACAGCACCGTGTTTGCTCTATGCATTTCGACAAAGTTTTATTAACTTTGAAATAAGTTATCAAACATATGTGACATGAATGATACCGATGTGTTTTAATTTTATTGTCCCATTTTAGTAGCTTCTGTCAAATCACACCTCTTGGGTATCTTTTAATCCCTAAGAAAGTCAGAAAAGAACAGAAGGCGTACTGGCTTTCTCCTAAACGAAATTCCGGCCGATTTCTTGTTTGTTACTTACAGCGGTTTCCATTCCTTCCGAAATTTCTAAGATTTTCTTAATTTAATAATCTAAATGCTAAACCAATTTTGTGTGAATGACGTTTCGGAAGGCATGGAAACTGCTGTAAATAGCAAATGAAAATTGGATAAAATTTAGCTCGAAGAGAGCCGGTAGTTCTATAGTTTATTGTAATTTAACAGCTTCTTAACGAGTGATTTTATATACCCAGACCTCATTTGGTACTTGAATACCAAATTAGGGTTTTGATATCTTTTTTTAACCTTTATCTAAAATAGCATTTTGCAACGGTTTGTAGTTGACTGGCCGAAAAGTGTTATTTTAGCAGGTCTGTGAATTTACCATAGCCGATAGACAAAGCTTCTATCGATATCGATAAGATGTCAGAAGAGATCGCAACACAATTAAATTTCTTGCTGTCAAAGACAGAGTACACTCAAATGTCATAATGTTACTTCTATGCTTGTTATTGTTCTGAGACTACACCACACCAATGATAAAAGAAGTATAGAAAAGACATTTGGTTATAGGCAGTGTTGCCGTTTTAGCGATAATCATTAGATCTAGGCAATTTATTATTGTCTGGTATTGTTTGTGAAGGAGATCAGTTATTCAAATTAAAAATAAGCTTAATGCGCACACTACGCAACAAAAAGTTGGACAAGTATTATTGTCGTATAGATGTAGTTGTCTATGTAAGTAGGTATTTATATCATTACTATCATTACCTCGATATTCAGAACTCTCAACCGTGATGGTTGGACATCTAATCTTAATGTCTTACTGCTATCTTATTTCTTATTATGTTCTTTTACTTCTTAATATTATAAATGGGAATATTTGTGAAAATGATTTGATGTTCATTGGATCAAAATCTTTTTTCTTAGAAAAATATTGCGCAAATATTAATAAATAATAAATAGAGGATCAATGCTAATCGAATCAAAGAAGTGTGTTTTTATTTTTTCTTTAAAAATAATACATTTTTAAAAGTAACGTTTATTCAATAAATACCCATACTTTATGCTGTACTAAATGAACTATGGAACAATCGTATAGAATCATATTCTATTTATTTATACTGTCAGAGTAATCAACGCCCTTGTGAGCGAAATCCAGAGGAATCAGATATTTCCCTTCGTAATTATAGCCAGAGCAAGGCAAATCGATAAGAATTGTACGAAGTACACTGGCCCTCGCATGACGATACAAGCTTACATTTCTAAAATATTACGCTAATTTGTAAGTTGGGAGATTTATATATATTATTATTTATCTCCAAATAATCTATATATATAAAAATCAATTGCTGTTCGTTAGTCTCGCTAAAACTCGAGAACGGCTGAACGGATTTATCTTATCTTGGTCTTGAATTATTCGTGGAGGTCTAGGGAAGATTTAAAAGGTGAGAAAAATTCGAATAATTGCCGGGAAAATCCTCAAAACAGCATTTTTCTATTTCCCATACAAACGTTTTCTAACTAATACGTAGAGTCAATTTGTAATTTATTACCGCTGCATAAAGTTCAAATTCGCGTGCGCGTTGGAGGATCTAATATCGCGTTCTGAAACTCAACAAAAGTGAAAGTGAATCGCGAACGCGACAAAATTGCATAGTCTCAAAATACATAGTACATAAATAGTGGTCGGCTTCGAGAAACTCAATTTTAGCTAACTTCAGTTGTTAATATAATATATAACTCAAAGGTGACTGACAGTGATATATCAAGGAACAGCCCAAACCATTGGACGGATCGGGCTAAGACTTTACATGCATAAAGCTACTATGACGTAGGCATCCCCTAAGAAAGGATTTTGATAAATTCTACCCTTAAGGGGATAAAATAGGGGATGAAAGTTAGTATAAATGTTCTTAGATTTTCGACTGATTGAACTGAAATTATAGATTGGGGATAAAATTAGTTTGAACCTATAAGTACCGGGAAAATATGTAGCAAGACTTTTATCAAACAGTGGAATTTTTATCCTGGAAAACACCTTCACGCGGGCGAAGCCGCGAGCAAAAGCTAGTATACTTATAAATGTTAATTCTAAATGAAATTATAATAATTTAAACACCATAACAAATATTTTTATCAGCAACTCATTTCGTGTAAAGTAAACTAGTATAGATTTTTATTTACATTTCTTCGCTAAATTCGTATGTGATTTTTATACATAAAATATAAACAATACCAATCGTGCAATTACTTAGAACATACTTACTTACTGAAATAACATTAAAAATAGTTTCGATTTTATTTCTAATTTTACGCGCAGCTTATTTGACCAGACATAAAATATGTAACCTTCAACCTTCGAAGAATAACACAAAATTATGATAACTAAGTGTTTATAAAGTCTAGAGATATTTTGAAAAGGTATTTTTTTCTCTTATCGAGTAGGATTTCCCAAATCGTCAAGGGAAATTAAATTGTTTAAAACGGCAACACTGGTTGTAGATGTCTAATCTTGGCAGGCTTGCCAACTTAGGCTTCTTTCAGGGCCCAGAAAAGTTTAGGGCTATTTTTAGAGCCATAAAAATATTTTCTTGTATTACTATTTGCCTGAACAAAAAACGATTAAAAACGCAAAACGTTTAAGTTTTTCTACAAAGCATAATGCAATAATTCCAAATACACCTCACTCACTATGCGCGCTTTACGTCTCAGAACAATAACAAGCATTGTTCTGAGACGCTGTATTAAAATTCTCCTTTGATCGCCACAACTACAGGCATGGTTTCTTTCAATTATATTCTTAGATAGGTATACACATCAACTTATTTCAATTATATTCTTAGATAGGTATACACATTGGGTATACACTACATCATATTTCTTGGGGTATTTGCATTTAGGGCTATTTAGGGATATTTTATCGTGATTTTAGGGCTATTTTTTTGGAGTTGGTAACCCTGAATGTTGGTGAAGACTTGAATGTAAATAGAATTAAAATATTAAAATCTTGACGATCGTGATGATAATTAATTATTGAATACGATACGAATAGCAACTAGCACACGCATAATATACTGTAAAACAAATAAGTCGAAAAAGTGATTATTATATATTTTGACCTGATCTAACCTAAGTCTAGATACTATATATTTTTTATAAGTGTATCAGATTTTTAACAATTAACACTGCTGTATTGTTGCAGATAAAATGCAGAGGGTATTATCTATATTGAAAACTGTTTCCACGGTGAATTTTGCGACGAGAACATTTAGTGTTCTACCTTCACTAGGAAATGCATTAGAATCTGTGAAGAAGGAAGGGATATTGAAATCACATATACCTATTTTTAATTGTATTCGTTCTTTTAAAATTAAAGGACGTGTAAGGAGACGCTGTCAACTCATGCTACATTGTTGTAAGAGATGAACGAATGTATGTAATGTGCCCAAAGTTTCCCCGACACAAGCAAATGTCAATGAAACCAAAACCCCACAACACTTGGATATTGACTCACGCGAGCCAGAGCCGAATTAGGCCATGGTAATCTGTAAATAAGCTGTAGTTATGTAGTTATTATTAAATAAATGTTATGGCATATTGTCTTTATTATTTTTTATAAAATATAGCTAAACTTTTTTTTGTCTTGTACTTGAGTCCATACCATCTTTCAGCATATATATTATTAGATTAAATAAGCGAATAATGTGATAACTACTAATTTTTGTACATATTTGAATTATAACTTGTTCAGAAATACAAGAATGTGTTATAGGACAGTTTACAAGATTTAGAACAATTGGTACTTTATCATTTTTATTTGATCATATAATTTGATCAGAATTGTCAAACAAAAAGAAAACTCATATTGAAGAGGTAAGAGGTAAGTTTAAAAGAGCATCTACATTTAAAGTGTAAAAAAGAGAAGGTAACAGCAACATGCAGCCCATTATATATTTTTTAGCGTCTTAGTTTGAGATGGCAATAAAACAACAGATATAATTGTTATTTATGTCATATAAATAAACATAATATTATATTAATAGATTCACATTGTATGGTGCAGTTAAATATTTTCTGTTTCATCACTAGTGGAGTCATCATCATCATCCAGGTGTATAACTCTGTAACAAAAAAAATTATCGTGTTTTATTTTTTATTGCATCTGAATACTGAGAGGAGGGAGCGCTTGCCTGGTGGAAAGCAACACAACCATCCGTAAACCATAGCAACATCATATAAAACTTGAAATTACATATTGCTTACTACTTCAGTATGCTCGTCACCTTGAGAAATGTTAATGGCAAGTCCCATAATGTCCAGTAATTACGCCAACTAAAATGTCATACTAATTAAAACAACAGTGCATGCACTATTGCTTGGCGATGTATTCTACATATTATGTTAAAAAAATCCCATCAGAAAAGAAATCTCAACTAACTATAAAGCCACTTCCAGGAATACATTTTATAAAAAACACATAGTATATGGGGAACCCTCTGCAAGTCAATGTTTCTACAGCAACCAATTTTAGCTGTATGTTGTCTGGTGAACATATTATTATATACATAATTTCATAGTTGCCAGTCATATTGGTTATTATTAAAAGAAAACGCTTACCCTAACATATCCACTACATAATTAACTCTTTCATTCTCAGAAATTACTTCAACTTGAAGTGTACTTGATAAATTTTCTTCATTAGTTCTAATATTTGCTGTGTCACAAGCATTATTTGTATTGGAATTTTCATCATCATTTTTAGGGTCTAGTACTTGTCGTTTTTCAGTCTTAATGCCTGCTATCCCTGAAAAAAACGTTTCTTTTGATAACCTGATAGAAATATTAAATTGTATAAAACTGAACAGAACACAAGATAGAGTTAAATACCATCATAAAGAATAAATTAAAGAGAAACTTGATTATTGAGAATTTCCCGTATGACAATTTGCCAAGTTTTACAATACATAGGTTCTTTGAATGTAATACTATTGATACTGTCTCCTTATAAATTATTTTTTAAGTATTAGATTAAATAATGCATTCTGATTAAACCTTATTTAGTAAAAATAAATGGTCTTATACTAGTGATGATTTGGGTATATGTTGGGGGTCACCTCCTCGTGTGCGGCGGGATGGGTGGTCTATGCGGATAAGTCCAAGTAGAATGCCGATCCTCCGCCGGTATACCTGGGCAACGGCGAATCACTCCACGTATAGGGTCTGGCTCGCCGTTGGCGAAGTAACCTCCCAACCACCGGAGTTTATCCGAAGAGGCTTAACCAGCAACCTTGCGGCTACGCGGCAAAAAGGACTGGTAGAGGTTATGACCCGTGGGCGTGTCAGACCGACCTCTCTGTAGTGGAGGGGTATGAGCCCACCTACGTCTTGTACCGTGCGTAGTTGAGCGCCGTACGAGGGGATAATGGAATCCTGGGGGGTTGAGTGTACATCTGGTCGGCTGTTGATACCGGTGGGGACAACACGCCCCCTTTGGTCCGGCATTCCTTCTAAACGGTGGCCCCAGGAACTAGCCAGCCTGGGGTAACCAGTAAGGGCACCCCTTAAGGGTTGCTGGCGAGGATTACGGGGTCATGGGGTGCGCAGTCGGCGAGGCGCGGGGACCAGAGCTAGCACGAACCAAAATCTCGGTCTAGGCAGCCCTGGCACCCCTCGCACCGTGCGGATTCGCTGCATCACGGTCCATGGGTCCTATACTCCCTGTGGTAAGTCCTGGTGCTCGAATAGCGTCCGCCTATCTGCCGGGCGACGCGGACATACCGACAGTTGAGCTAATGAACCTAATCAGACACTGCGAAGACAAGAAGCTTAAGCTGATCATCTCGGCTAACGCGAACGCTCATCATACTATCTGGGACAGCGGCGCTTCCAAAAAAAGAGGTGATGACTTGGTTGAATTTTTATTCTCCACTAACCTTAGGCTCATAAACAGAGGGTCCGAACCCATCTTTGTAACTTCCAGATATCAAACTATTATAGACATAAGTAACACTGTCAACGGATAATATTTCGGAAAAAATATCAGATTGGCAGGTATCTAATGAACTATCTAACTCGGATCACAGATGGATAAGATACAAACTGAACGTGGACACTAAGAAGCCTGAACCTTGGCGCAACCCTAGACGAACTGATAGCGTATGGTTCGGAAAGCTGGTGTAAGCAAGCCCGAACTTCAAACACGTCCCCGAGGAATATGGCGGGCCGGCTGACATAGAGAAACACGTAAATAAACTGACAGAAACACTAATAAACGCATTTCAAAAAAGCAAATGTGGAGCAAAAGCACAATTGCTCCACATCTAGTTAAGATCTACCGAGGATGCCTCATACACTGCTACACCCCCCATAAATGGAGAGAAGTAAAAGTAGTATTTATACCGAAACCAGATAAGAGTGACTATACACAACCAAAATCGTATAGACCAATCAGCCTCACTTCCTTCCTTCTTAAGGCAATGGAGAGATTGTGTGACCGAGATCTCCGAGATGAGGCTTTAACTTACCACCCTCTACATCACCAACAACACGCCTACTCCTCTGGCAAATCAACCGAATCAGCGCTTCACAATGTCATTACGACAATAGAGAGCGCACTATCAACACAATCTTCAGCGCTTGCAGCCTTCATTGACATCGAAGGAGCATTTGATAAGACGCATTTTAACAGCATAAAGCCGTGCACTGCTCAACCATGGTGCTAACCCATCCACAGTCAACTGGATAGGTAACATGTTAAGGAAAAGAGCGGTGCAGGTGACAGTCAATGGCAGAGTCCGAGCCATTGTATCGAAAGGCTGCCCACAGGGGAGAAATATCGCCACTCTTGTGGAACCTGGTAGTGGATGACCTAATTAGGTCACTAAACGAGGCTGGCTTCCACACTATAGGCTATGCAGACGATGTAGCAATCCTTATTAAGGGAAAATTAGAAGGCGTCCTTTGCGATCTCATGCAAGGGCCCTCAAAATCGTCGAACGATGGTGCCTAGAACAAGGACTAACGGTAAACTCATCGAAAACCGAACTCGTATTGTTCACAAGAAAGCGAACTACGGAAAATTTTCGCTTACCTAAACTACAAGGCACTACGTTGTCTCTTACAAAAGAGGTGAAATACCTAGGTGTCATTTTGGATGATAAACTCTTATGGAATAAACATCTGGACCACAAACTAGAGAAGGCCTGTATCACATTTTGGCAGTGTAAAAGACTTCTCGGCAAAACTTGGGGCTTACACCCTAAAATTGCCAGATGGCTATATACTGCGGTGGTACGACCAATCACCACCTATGGAGCTGTAGTCTGGTGGCCCAGAACCAAACTATCCACAGCTAGAAACAAACTGCAGCAATTTCAGAGATTAGCGTGTACAGCTATAATGGGCTGCATGAAAACTACACCCACAGCTGCTTTAGAGGTCCTGTTGGGACTGCCGCCCTTGGATCTGTTTATCCAACAAGAGGCAGCCTCAGCAGCAATCAGGTTAAAGACACTTAAGCTCTAGGGTATAGCAATAGGTGCCCACGCCGAAATTCTGGAAGAGGCCATCAACTACAAACCACTGATGGCCGCTCCCAACGACAGGGTACCCAAACAACATATCTTCGGAAAAAACTACACCGTTAGACTGACCGAAGGACAGCATGACTGGTCTGGCACACACGAACTGCGAATATACACCGATGGGTCTAAGACCAGGACAGGATCGGAGGCAGGTGTGTTTTCACCAGAAATTAACATCAAGATATCAATGGCCTTAGGCGCACTCAGTTCCATCTACCAATGTGAATGTGTCGCCATCACGGAGGCAGCCAAAGCAGTGGAAAAGCGGGGCCTTATAGGCCACAAAATACGTATTGTATCCGATAGCGCTGCTGTATTTCGAGCCCTTGATAGCACGACCATTCAATCAGGGCTCATACTACAGTGCCACCAAGCACTGGAGGGTATAGAGAAACATAACTCATTTAGCCTACAGTGGATCAAAGGGCACAGTGGCTCTCTAGGACATGACGCAGCTGACGAGCTGGCAAAAAGAGGATCGGACCAGACCTTAATGGGTCCCGAACCAATCATGTCGCTCCTCTTTTACCAGCTGAGCACATGGCTGCGTCACAGAACACATAAACTACACGCGGATCAATGGGCGAGTATCAGTACATGCAGACAATTCCGGGAAGCCGTGCCACACCCGGATCCTCGTCTGACTAAGGGCCTTTTATCTTTGGACAGGGCATACCTACGCATAGTCGTAGGTACCATTACTGGACATTGCCCACTAAACAAACATTTATATGTTCTAGGTATGACCGACAGCCCCCTATGTAGGGGATGCCTGTTGGCCGACGAAACAGCTTACCACGTCATCCTGGAATGTGAAGGAGTAACTGCGCAACGGGCAAAAATCCTCGATTCCCCAGGGTCACTCCGATAAGCCCGTGGAGACACCAGGAAGATCCTGCGTTTTTGGACGGAGTTAGGCTGGCTTGCTTTGTAGCCGGCATGCACGTCCCGCACAATGGCCCGACTTTTTACGGGCTAAGTGCGGAATAAGGAGCCCATAAACATACTAGTGAATTAAACACCATGCGCCATACCATCTGGCGAATGGCATGCTCATCGTCATTCAGTTGTTATAAAAAAAAATACAAAACATTTTTATGACATGGTTTATACATGTAAAAATACTGTTCCAGATATTTATGTTTAAAAAAATATAATCTGTTAACCTTTTGCAGGAAATTTTGTTGTGTCCCGCTTGACTCTACGTTTTCTAGTCTGATCACTTCTTCTCACTTGTGTTAGAGCTTGGAAATCTACTATGTACAGAGCTCCAGCTAGAAGTAATGTGCAGCTACTTTCTCCCGCGCTAAAAGCCAATTCTAGTTCATTGTTACTGCGCTCGTCGTATTTCCACCAACCTGAAGAAACATAGGATACAAACATAATATTATATATCACTATATGTGGAATTACTTTTGAAGATGACTACTCATTTAACGAAACTAAAATATGTAGTAAAAGATTCAAGATATACTAATTTTACTATAAACAAATACACATCACAGTTTGGTTAGTGTCGAGTTGCAATCAGTTTACTCGTTTTTCGCAATGTGTTCCGTCTCATAAGATAGGAGCAGAGCCTATCACCATATAAGATATAAATTCCAGACTCTGGGCTTATACTGAGTAGAAAAACCTGAATATAACTTTCCATGATTTGAACGCAGAACCTTAGAACAGTGGTCCTACCGCGCATGCAATACAATAACACTACAAAGATAATTTTAAAATGTAGAAAAATTACGATACAGTACATACGGATGGAAAGGGCTATGAAGTTTTGAATCATGATCACAGGCAAGCAATTTGAAAAACTGTTGACTCATCCCTTTCACATTATATGGTAGTAAAAAATTTATATGTAGTTGGTATGAAAATTAGGTAGCTATATTGCCATTATCTTGGAAAATAAATTATTTATAACAAGAACATACATTTATATAAATAAGTACCAAAACTATGAATAGAATTAAGTAAAATTGTAGACAATACAATTGGATTGTGAAACAAATAAAAGGAAGAAAATATAAATTACCATTCCTTCCTTCATAATACCACTGATATTTTTGATTTGAATCATCATCATTTGACTGGGCTGATGAGACATCCTCTAACAACACTGGATTGTCTAGATAATCAACAGGTATTTCTGCACGGCACATTGCACATTTTCGACTTTGAAATGCAACACCCTGAAATATACAACCCATGTTTTATTATAGTCTAGGAAAACACTTTAAATATAGTCAAACCCTTTGCAATTACACCCTATTTAACCCTTTATATGGCACTACCAATGATTATTTCTTTTGTAAAATTCACAATCATTGGCCACGAGTCTAGTTACTTGCTCTGGCTTGCCATACACACTGAGAGCCCATTTGCTTAATTTTTTTACACCTGATTACAGCAGTATAAATCTGAGGTACCTGAGATATGGTCTACAGCTCTTGCATCTAAAAGTGCCAATGGACTTTATGTAATATGTTGTGATATAATACTGAAGAAAATAAAACTGAGCAGTTAATTGATTATGACTAAAGATTTAAATAATACTGAAATATCCCAGGCATAGTTTATTATATTTAGGTTAAAATATGGGATACTTTTTCAATATTATTTAGTTGTCTTAGATTGTGTGCAAATTATAATATAGGTTTTATGGTTCTCCTGGTGTTATTAACTTATGTACTACTAGTATTGTAATGTATGTAATTAATATTGTCAGATCTCAAGTATGAAGTGATTAGACAATTTCTTAAGAACCATATATTGAAAATAGTGTTAAGTAGCAGAGACGATAAAAGTGCTTACCTTAACACAAAGAAAACAAAACACATGTCCACAAGGCAATTGTGTTGGATGTTGGCATTTTTGTAAACAGACTGCACAATCTTGTTCTGTTATGACAATAAATACAAAGATATTACATATGTATGTATATGGACTACACTGTAAAATATGTTAAAAATATTAGAGTATGGAAAAAATTTGTATGTTTTTAAGTTATTTCACTTATTTAAATTAATTATAATCATGCTAATATTATCAAGTTAGCCGATGGGTAATACTAATAATAATGGTACTGAAAACTCACCTGTGCGAGACTCGACTAACATAGTATTGCAATTCATATTTCTCTGTGAGGACAGTTCATTCATAAATATTTAACATACGTTTTCGATCGAATAATGAGAAACGTAGTGTTTTTAAAATTCGTTTATTTGTGTACATCAGAGTGTACATAATATTGTGTACAGATTATTTTTCTACACGAACAAAAATAAACTTTATCATTTGTCTGTATCTCACTTTTTTTTTTTATATATGGTTACGAGCGACTGTGTTGTTGTGCTACGCCAATGTCAATAAAGTTAGGGAAACATATTACAGGAAGAAAATAGGTTTCGGAATTTGGAAAGTTGGTTATACGCATAGAGTAAAGTAATATAGATGAAAGTTATACGATACCTATTTATTACAACAGTGAACAGAGACAAAAAAAACAAACTTTGCTCTTTATTTATTCATAGCTAAAAAGCAGTGCTGCCAAAAGACTTTGTGCAATTCGCAGAAAATGACTGTTCAACTTGCTTCAAACCAAACCATTAAAAACCTCTGCTACAAATTCTAGTTTTTTTAAATGGATCTGTACTACATTATTAGCTCCGTGTACTTTACTATGAACTCCATGCATATTTGACCATGCATAAACGATGTGCATGAACCCCTACCTGACATAGATTTTCAGTCCCTCAGTGTTGCCATGTGACAGATATTTAAAACCTCCAAAGAAAACTCCAAAATTGTAAGCTTGAGTTTGAAATATTTAAAGACGCTCTTGGTATAACAGTGATAACTCTAGTTAATTGGTCTCTGGTGATAACGTAAATGCCACCAAATGCAAAGGTTGTACTTGAGGAAATGCATAGGAGGCATTGTTTTAAGAGTTGACCAAATGTCGAATAGGTAATGATTCCTATAAAAAAATATAGATTAGTAGGTATCTATACTTTTTTGTTATATAAAGCTGAACATTTTTAACCGACTTATATGTATGTTTTTATTTGTGTGTTTGTTACGCGATTACTCCGCCATTTGTGGACCGATGTTCAAAATCCTTTTTTTGTTCGAAAGGAGATACTTGGTCCCATATTCACCAAGTCAGGATCTGATGATTGGATCCTGGAGAAATCGAGGGCAATCATCAAATTTTATAGGCCTGCACGTCCTTTTTCGTCAATTTTATAAAGTAACTTAAGTACCTACTTGCGTATGGTAATCATCATGTTATGTAGCTGAACTGATGATGGAAGGTACAACTCCTTAACACCAAGGAGATACTCGAAGAGGCATCGACTGATATAGTAAATTCTTTTAATGTTTGAACGAGCGTTTGCCATTTGGTCTCATGATTATTACTAACACAAAAAAAAAAAACAAAAAATAAAATCAGTTTAACAAAAAATAAAACTGCCTTCAAAAACCACTTAAAACCAAAAACTAATTTAACATTACCTATATACTGGTTACCAATTTTAGAGTCGGTGCTTGATAAAAATTAAAAATTAGTAATTTAAAATTGCCAGCTAAGCGAAATAAATACATGAACAAATGTACGAATTGTTTTCGAAAAGAAAGTCCCCTGCCGCATTTCTGCCTGTCCGATCGCGAGAAACACAAAAATCTACTCAACGGATTTTATCCCGGAAAAACTATTTACAAGGAGGCTTATGTTAAAGTATGGAGAGCTTTTTTGCTTATTTAGCCATAAAAACTCTTGTTTGGGCTAATGTTATGCTTATGAATGTATGTTTGTCTCATGTCTTGTCATCTTTTTCTTTAACTGCATGAAAGATGAAATCAGTTTCATATTCTAACACAATACACAATAACAACTAATGTATGTATTTTTAAGTTTTAATTTTTATTATAGCAACACCATTATTATTAGTTGTACCACCAAATATTACAACAAAAAGAGCTGATTGCTCTAGGCTGTTCCAAATTGTTTCCATCCATTTATCAACTTTAGTTATCTGCTCCAATTCATTCTCATCTCGAACATCTAGCTTTAAATGAGCCATAGAAAAATTACATTCATTTGTAGACTTGCATAAGGTAGAAATAACTTCATCTATTGAGTCAACAGTAGATAACTTTATTTTCTTAGGATTTGCCTTCTTGAACTGTGATGCTGCATTTTCTTTTGCACTTGATAAAAATGCATGATAGTCACCAGTGATATCATCACATCCTACAATTATGGAAGACTTTTTTTGTTCCATCATTCGGTTGAATATAGACATTGTATACTGTGGAGACTGTATCATTTTTACCACATTCTCTTTGTATTTCTGTCTATTTGTATGTACTGCATCCCCAAACTCTAGATTCTTGCTGAGCTTCAGTTGTACCAATTTTAAAGATGCTATAGAATCCTCAACAGAACAATGTCCACCACTTCCACTTTGAATGTCTTCATTTAAAAACTCTTTTGCCAATGTTTTTAATTTTGGTTTACGAGTTCTTTCTCCTGTAAAATTGTATACTAGACTAGTGTCTATAATGTATGGATGCATCATTTTTAGAGCATGTAAATCAGAGTTTAGTGATTGGCCAACTAATATTGCATCTGCAGGTAATAGGTCCCTTATATCTCTTTGTACATCCTCTAGCCTTTTTGAGACATCATTTAACAATGTCTTGGTAATGCCAGAATATCTTGTCAAATAATTAGTAATATCATTATACGGTTTGACTAAGGCCTCATACACACTTTCATGCTTTTCATTGACAAGAGAAACACGAGTCAATTCTAAACCAGCATCTGTCATACACATTTCACAATCTAATCCAAACAGAGGAGAATTTGCTGTTACAGGCATGTACTTATCTTTGGTCATTATGTAATCTGAATATGCATTTTTTAATTTGCCTTTTAGTGGCACAGGATAGTTTTCATCAATTAATTGCCACGCAGATAATATAAGCTGAGTTCTAGGAAACTTGTCTTGAATGTCTTGGGTATCTGTTTCTTCATCTAAACTGTGTGAAATACTATCCTCAATGGGAAACACAGCTCGCATCATCACCATCAAATCTTTTCTAACTTCCAATGCTAGATTCATACTTCCATACTTCTGTATTAAACTTTCCTTTTCTGCATCAGATAAAGGAACCTGTGCAAGTTCTTGTACCAAGGATCCTTTGTAGACTGAAGGAGTCAAAATTTCTACACTGTGATTACATGAATTCTTTAAATATATTAACTTATCCAAGTTATTTTCTAAGTTGTTTATAGAGAGGCCTTCTAAAATGAGGCATGTTGTTTGAGATATGTGGCCACATTTTTCCAACACATACCAACGGGGTACTTGTGATAAGTTGAGACTCCCTAATAGTGAGTGCAATAGTAAATGTTGTACATCTGTCAGTACTAAAGGTATTCGCTCATTAACACCTGTAGTTAAACAAGCAGATTCACCTGTTGTTTTCAAACGAAATTTAGGAATATGTTTTCTGATATTTTTTACTTGTTTTCCTTTCTTTTTATTGGATGAATTCAATTTAGTATCTCCTTTTGTCAGCACTATGCCTGTAATTTTAAGAAAAAATATAATGTATTATGACAAGCATATAAAAGTTATTTCACACATACATACATATTTATTGCAGTATCATCAAGAGGGAAAGCCAACAAACACATAGGATTATGAATGAATTCATTACAATTTATGGTAATACAGTGAAACCTGGATAAGTGGGCCCTGGATAGTGAAAAACCTCCTTTACTTATAATTACTATGCGGTCCTGACACTTTTGCATTGAAGTTGAACAGAGCTCTGTTACTCTGTTACTTATTAATTGACAGTTGTCTTCTTCGACTTTATCGATATTTACCTCTATAATTGAAAGTAGCTCAAACCTAAACAAGTAATACAATTTATCAGGTTTAGACATGATATGACACATTTGTTTACAAACACTAAATTTTTCAGTACTATCTACGCTTTACTAGGTTAAACAAAGTATTAAAAGGTCGTAATGGCAGTGTATTTATAAAACAGTTGCTGAACGATTAGAAATATTACTGGATTATAATCATGAAAATCGCGTCTACAAATCCCTCTAAAAGAACCCTCTATAAATAAGACAACTTCCATTTCAAACCTGTCTATTTAGGAAACTGGGTAAATGAAAATCTTCTTCAGCCTCCTATCTCAGTCTAGATGAAAAATACTAGGTCCCTTGAGATCCTAGTTGTACAGTTTTCACTGTAGAACTAGGATCTGTAGGATAGGATAGTACATACATAAGTATAAAATAATTACCTTCATCAACTTCCGACTGAGTTCGCCGCCTCTTTGCAACTGGAGCACCATGTGAATTCATTTTGCATATGGTTTGATTATATTAGCACTTTCTTGTTAATACATTTCAAGGGATATAGCAATATTATTTCTCCTAAATGTAAAAAAAAACTAATTACTTTCAGCTTTTAACAATAATTGTACCTATTTAACATAAATAAACCCTAGTAAGTACATATGTATTTTAGTGAATAAAAATACAATGTGTTAACCAAAATTATACAAGTTGACCATAGACCGATCTGTCACTTTGTCCCAGAGACCAATAAACTAGACTTTGTCCTGTCATTTGTCAATAATTGTCAACTGTCAATCGTCATGTGTTCTCACTTCTTCTGATATCCAATGCTTTTATCTTACAGCTTTAGGCACTGATACATTAAGCCTAAGTATTATAAATACAATTCTAATTATTAATAGGTATTTTGCAATCTAATAATTTTCCGAATGCTTTACGGCAAAAGGTGAAAATAATAATAATATAATATCAGCCCTGTAATATATACTTGCTCACTGCTGAGCACAGGCCTCCTCTACTTCTGAGAGGGATTAGGCCTTATTCCACCACGCTGGCCTAGTGCGGATTGGTAGACTTCACACACCTTCGAAATTCCTATAGAGAACTTATCAGATGAGCAGGTTTCCTCACGATGTTTTCCTTCACCGTCAAAGCGAACGATAAATTCACAAAGAATACACACATGATTTTAGAAAAGTCAGAGGTGTGTGCCCTTGGGATTTGAACCTGCGGACATTCGTCTTGGCAGTCCGTTCCACACCCATCTAGGCTATCGCCGCTTTTAAAAGGTGAAAATGGGTGACTAATTAAATTGGAGAATAAGACTACAAAGACGTCGCCAAACTACTTGATACATATCTAGTAGATGTCTGTGAGCAGTGGAGACGCTATAATTCTCTTTGGGAGACGCCTTTGCTGCAGTGCCGGATTTATATTTTTATGAGTGTAGGCCACTTTATTTCCGCCGCCCCATGTACGTAGATATGTACATGTAAGTTTCTAAAATACTTAATAGTTTTCCATTTGTTTATATTATGGAAGGCACTAAAGTTAAATAAAGAAATGATTAATTAAATCGAGTGAGCGTCCTCTAAACTCTGCCGCCCATAGGCCGTGGCCTATACGGCCTATTTATAAATCCAGGACTGCTGTGCTGGCTCACGGCATAAACACCAAATAATTAGTAGATCAGGCAAACTTCGCCTCCCGCACTCCGCTCAAACTCCATTGACTACCCCAAATATGTACTATTGCGTGCAATATAAATTAAACAAACAGCTTAAAGCACTTCTAATTGTTTCCAATTCTTAATGTGAAGAATAAAAATGAATGAAATATATAATGACCTTGTATTGGTGGTCTTTGCGGATACGAACAAATTCACCGACGGTAGATAAGATACTTTGTTTGTTTCACAGATTGCGACCTAAAAGAGTTCCTGTTACCTACCCCGCGAGTACGTTGTAAAGCATGAGTTCTGCGGTTAGCACCTTCTCTCTCCAAAACAAAGAGAATATAATAACTACGTTTGCTCCATAAGGCCACCAGTCGCCACTATTAAATCCCGCCAGGGATGCAACTATGTCAATGACTTAATTTTGTTTTCGTATAATTTGAATTTACAATCATATTTATAATACTTGGACAGAATTATCAGTACTAAATATTTAGGGATGAAATAAAATAAAAGCCTTAGTGCATAGCATATATTATATATTATTATCCTTAAAGTATTCCGCGGCTTCAAGTGGAAAAGAAAAAACGAAGATAATATAATTCTAAACTGATCAAAAAGATTTCTAATATATTTCATGTAGATACATAAAACATTTTAAATTTGTATTATCCAGTTGTATTATTAGGTATCACTTAAGTCTTTAAATAATTTTATAACAAAAAGATAAATTCGTGTTTATTCAAATATAATTATGCTGTACTTGAAAAATATTTTTAGGTTCGAATCCCGCATTTTTTTCCAGACGCGTTTCTAAACTCTAGCTACATTTCAATAGATATTTTAACACCGCTACATTAAATTGACTGTACGTAGAATGCTAAACAATATTGAGAGCACTATGGGCACTGGGCAGCCTAATAGTATGACATAATAATTACTTTTCAAAGGATATCTAAGGCATAATATCTAGTTAGTTGTGAAATCGGTTTTAACTTCTTTCGTATTATATGATTAAGTTTGTATTATTTTACTTAATGGCGGGCAAAGTTTTTTCTATAAAGGCTCTCATGTCTTTTAGTTCAGCATCTGAGGAGTTGTGTGTAAGGCCTTGGTATGTAATGAATTCAACATTTTTCATAAAAGTCTTGAGAAATGAGGCAGTCATCTGTCCCCACTTAAACGTAACCACCGGATCACAATCTCCATGAGCTTGGAATATCTGAAATTTTAAAAGACATTTAGATATTAAAAAAAATCTCGTATAATGAAATTAAATATAACGTCTATACAAAATTGGCGTTTTATATGGGAGAAATACAAAGTCGTTCTTTTTTGTAAAATTTACTTTGTTCTAATCTGTCGCGCTTGAGTAAATCCGAAAATTGAGTAATTACTAAATCCCCTATTAATACGTTAAGTACTAATATAAGTATACTATGCGAAATATCGGACTTGAATACGGTATCGGAATAGGTCATAGCTAGATGTAGTATACAGTCCATAAAATAATACCCTTTTATTTAAATAAATAAATCTATTATGAGCAACTAACGTAAAAAAATCAAAGATTTTCACGAATGTTAATATTTTTGTTATTGTATTTCAGTGTTTTAATAATATCTATTTCTATGACATGTCCTACTTCTGTTGCTAGATTTTTGACAGTTAACATTTAAAATAGCGAAATAGATTTAAACATCATGTTATTTTTTGAAAGAACAGAAAGAAATTGTATCAAATGAACATGAGCTGTTACACTTTTTTTATTCTATTAATGGCAAATAATATTCAAAATAGTATAAAGATAATCAAAAATATTATTTTAATAAAAAAAATAATAATAAACAAACGGAACGAAAACGGATTTCTATCAAATTGAAGAAATTTTTAAAAACATTTATTACGCAATTAATATGAATAATATTACTATTATTTTCCTTTACGTTCTGTTACCTATTCCTCACGTTTTCCAGCAATTTTTTACATAAATATTTAATGTACATCCATTTATTAGCATAAATATACGATGACAGAACGGAAATAACATTTGTAGGATAATAACCAAGAATTGTTCAATATTATTAGTACCAACCAAATGTTATAAATATTTGGTTACTTCATAGGTCATTACATCTGAAGATCAATACATTTGCCGAAAAAAAGGACGGATGACACAGTCTCCCAACTGTCGTAATAGAATACCCATACGTAAGAGTTATATACAGGACTTTATCATCAAGCTTTTATACCAGAATTGTAATCATTTTTGTAACATTAGTCTATAATCTATGTAAACATTTACCCACCGGTTATGATAATTATTTTAGATGTGGAAAATACAAAATGTTATTTGAGGCATTTATTGTATTTCATATAATTATATTCCAATCCGGACCTGATCAATAGAAAGCTAGATTTCTGGACCTCAAACTTTTGTTGGTATTTATTGTTGTATGGTTTGTATTATTGTTGGAATTGTTGTTATTTTTTAACCAACAAACCCAACAAAAAACGAATCATTGTGATCCTATTTGATTTTTAGGAGTCCCCTGTTGCATCTTCGACGTTCAACGTGGACCATTTTGATGAAACAAAAAGTAGAATTCAGTAAATTTCATTTTGTTTTAAACACACTCACACTAACACGTACTACACACACACTTATATATATACTTATACTGTTATAGTTAAGCTGAAGAGGTTGTTTGAATGCGCTAATCTTAGGTACTGTGGCGGTACAACGTCGGGGTCACCAATTTAGCGGCGTAAAGGTTGACGCCGCTTTAGAGGAACAGATGGTTACGTTCCTCTATGGAAGGGGAAGATTCCCAGTCAGGCAGATGTTGCGCCTGACCGGCCGCGGCCCCTCCGACGGTTCTTATTCGGAGGTGGTATATATGCAACGCGTCGCTCAAATTGTGCAAGCGTGATTCAGGATCGACGTCGCCATCTATCGTGATTGCTGTGTGATATCACTGTAGTTGCGTCACTGCATCGATCCTCTTGCAGTTCCGGCGATGTTGACAAGATGGCGGTGTATGCATCGATTGTACCGTCACAGGTACTACTACTGGTTGGAAATGAAAAATTATTTGAGTGTTGGATTTTTATCGAGAAAGACTATCCGCTATATAACATCACGCTATGACCAACAGGAGCAAAGCAACAATGAAAAATGTCGAAAAAACGGGAAAAAATATTATTTTTAAGAAGCTTCATTTGCGTACGCTACGTAAACGGTTAAAGTTATGCAACAATCATGTATGACGGAATTGTTCCTCTTAAAATGTTTTAAAAAATATATTATATAACGAATTCTTATGCCGTCTGTCTGCCTTTCTGAACGCGATAAACTCGAAAACTATTCGATAAAATTTGGCATGGAGATAGTTTCAGGCCCTGGGAAGGACATAGCGGGGCCTTTATTCCAGAAAAGCCTTTCATGCGGGCAAAGCCACGAGCAAAAGTTAGTAATTGATAATGCATGTTACAATATTAGTTACGTATATTTTATTTTATTTGTATGCGTTGTGCGTCTTCAATTAGTTATAATTTTATTGGTTCATGTTTAAGCCAATGATTGAACTTACAAATAAAACATATTATGTGGACTGTAGTACATAGGTTTAATGCCGTTATAATATAGGAAGTAAAACAAGTAAAGTGCCCGATTGTGACTGCGTTCGAGAGCTGAATGGCAGGAGGCGCGCGGGTGCCGGTCGAGCGGTTGAGAACCCCGCCCCTCGGCGATCTGCCTGCGCCGGTGCAATCCGCGATGATGGCGGCAACAGTTCAACCGTCCGGCTGGGCTCTTGCGACGGTAGATTTTTTTTTCTATTATTGCACTGTCTTAACATTTCTAACGCAATAAAGCGAGTACTACAATAGACTCCTAAGTAATAGATAGAGATACGCTCTTGTATTTAAAATGTTCTTAATATCGTTCGGCCTGAAGATGGTATTGCATGTACATACTATGCCATAAGCAAATATGTTAAATCGTAACCAGTTTGCCGCCACAATAGGTTTTTTTCTACCGGTAAACATTTACCCCCTTATTCATAGACGTTATTTATCTTAGGACGAACCATTGCTGTGATAACAAACCTGTTTCGCAGCTTTGTTTATCTGACGGCTTGCTGTTTGTTAAGCTTTTATTTATCTGACAGCCAATTAGATTTAAGTTGTATCTCAATATTAGCCAATCACAACAGCCCTATGTCTACGCACTGTGAAGGTTGCCATCCCGTCAGCACTGAGAAACATACTTGTTATCACAGGTATGCTCCGTCCTTAGATAAAAAACCTCTATGAATATGGGGGTTAGTACTCAATACCCATTTCATAATATTTTGAATAGTTTTACATAAACAAATTTTTATGTTTTATACAAACATAAATCTATAGTAGATAGGAAATGAATAGATAACGTTGACCTTTTCTTCCTGTTTTAATATTCGAAACAATTGCAATAGTAGGTTCAGACAAAATATGCGCATTTGTTAATTAAAATTATTGTAAATTTAGTTTCTATATTTGTGTACTTACCTACATTTATACTTGTGTACTTACCTACATTTATACTATACTAGATTTGTTCGCGGCTCTGGCCGGGTAAATAAGATTTTCTAGGATAAAAGTGCCGCTTTATAATTTTTTTGGGATAAAAAGTAGCCTAAGTACTCAGGAGTAATGTAGCTTCCTATTAGTGAAAGAAAAAAATCGAAATCATAATGATTTCTTAAGTTTACGCGAATGTTAGACATTTAAATTAAACTATTTTACGAATTTTATCACGGTTTTAATATTTTACTTTTCTCCCGACGTTTCGAAGACTTTGCAGCCTTCATGGTCCCCCCCGTGACCATGAAAGCTGCAAAGTCTTCGAAACGTCGGGAGAAAAGTAAAATATTAAAACCGTGATAAAATTCGTAAAATAGTTTAATTTAAATCGAAATCAGTTTAGTAGTTCCTGAAATTAGCGTGTTGAAACAAACAAACTCTTCAGCTGTATATAGTAACATGGATTTTTAAAACTATTTATGTTTTAGCTTAGGTCTATCAAGTTACTATCAAGTTCTCACGGAAATATATCGCGGACGAACTTCTAGATGAGTTTACACTAGCAGCAATATTTCATTTATTCTATACATGCGACTCGCCGCAAGTCTCGCAAGCCTCAATATTTGCTTCTGGAAGTCAAATTCGGAAAATTTTCTTGGTATTCTAAACTTAGCAACCTACCCCCTGATTCATAGACGTTTTTTTATCTAAGGACAGACCATTGCAATGATAACAAGTCTGATTCTCAGTGCTAACGGCAGGGCAGCCTTCGCTGTGCTTAGACATAGCGCCGTTGTGATTGGCTAATATTGAGATACAGCTTGAATCTAGTTGGCTGTCAGATAAACAAAGCTGACAAACAGACGTTATCACGTCAATGCTCCGTTCTTCGATAAAAAAACGTCTATGAATAAGGGGGCTAAAGTTTAACTTAAACAGCTGAGGGGCGGGACGGGTACGCGCCGCTGACAGGACGTAAACAGGTGTAATATATACTAGTTAATATATAATGTCATATAATTGTCTGTATCTGAGTAGGTATAATGAAATAATTTCGTGGCAATAATTATTGCTCCATCTAAATGAGGATTAAGCCTATCATCACAATGAGTAATGGCTGGCACACCTCGGTTTGGCAGCCCCTGATCTAGGAGAAGAACGCTGAGCACCGTAAAATTTTGAGTAATTTTAGAAGTTTGTTAAAGTGCGTCCCATTCTCATCAATCCTATCGCCGCCTTTTTTATTCTTAATAATTATATTAGTAAATTTTTTATCTTCACAAATGCTTACTTCATTATCCATTTATCAAAATATGTATATGTGTTAGTTTTACACGAAATACTTACAGGTAAATCAAGTGGTGCTTTCACGCAATCAGGAAAATTGGCGTGACGCGGTAACCAGCACGACAATGACATGACACCAGCCAATCTCTCTGGGTACGTGAGCGCAGCATGCATTGCAAGAGCTCCTCCCTGAGAGAATCCACCAAGTAACACTCTGTTTGCAGGAATTCCAGACTGAAACAAAATAAAATCATTTTAAATATCAAGAAATCAGATATTAACTGGGTTTTTATTGAATATAAATTTTAAAAAACTGTGCAACTGTTTTTATTAAACAGAGATAACTTGACGCTATAGACACAAAATCAATTCACGTATTCTTTTTGGTCTTACTAAACATTAACCATAAACTATGATTATTTTTCCTTCAAAGTTAATTCATATTTCCACATTTTTACCAATTCTTGCCACAGCTGGTCACATTTGTGTGACTCCCCCCTCCCTAGTGTAACGTCACATATTTTGCAAATTGACATTTAGAAATTATTGAATGAAAATAGCGGTTCTGAAAAAATAGCAGAACTAAGGATGACGTTGTTTCATCCGCGGAAGTCAGTGGTCAAATAAAAGAGAAACAAAGAAATCACCGCTAGGCGCAATGCGTTTGGCGGCATTTATCAAAGGGCGCCTAGGCGGTCGGCGCGTAACACTAGTAGAGCGCGTGGCCGACATAACAATTGGTATCTTATACTTACACAGATATAGTTGTATATGTTTTTGAGATTTTCGTAAAGTAATAGTTTAAAGTTAATGTTTTAACACTTAGATTATAATAGATTTTGAAATGTGATGTCACAAAATTTAGAATCTGTCCCAGCCCCTTGTCACATAAAATCACACTTTGTCGACCTTAGCACAACCAAGTGTGCTCTAAGCTTTCTTCTTGTCCAAACACAGGATATAATTTCAAAACCATTCATAATTTCTTAGCATAAAATTATTTTTTTAAATGGCAACACTCAGTCACTCACTGAGTTTTCATCTAAATATACTACAGTTATCGAGTTATTTTATATTCAGTTGGTGATTTGCTATGCCTTCTGTAAATTTCATCACATGGAAGTGCAAGATTTTATAAGTAAAATAGTGTTAAAATTATGAACTATAAATTTTTTCGAGTTAGTTTCCTCCATGAAATTTGGTTACTTCTAAAATCTTATACCATTTTTATTTTCTTATTAGGAATCTAAAATGTTCCACAGTGTATAATATAGGTTAGATTAGGACATTGTTAAAGGTGTACTTTTGTATATAAAGTCCTAATTTTCTCCTAAATGAATTTAGATTAGGCCATTCAAAACCACTAGCACTTCGGCAACATTCTAAGAAATACAGGAGGAAGAAAAGAAAATCGTTATTTTAGTCAGATCACAAAATCACAACTAAAAAAGCTGTCCACAAGATTTTCTTTAGTTATTGTTTTTAATGCTACTGACTCTAAATAACAGTTTGTAGTTTTAGATTACATGGTTAATAATATTGGTTATGGCTAAGAAATTATCATTCATTAAATTGGTTTGGTAAGTCATAAACATAATCAATAAAATTGGGCAGAACATAGATATCTTTCATCATCATACACTGGCAGAATTTATAAGGGTGGCTACATAAACTGTAACTAATAATGTATTGACTATATTAAATACTTACACATAACTATGTGTATCTGTATAGACTATATGACAATGTAAATAATAAATAAATATAAGGACTTTTGATGATCACTTCTAAGCAACAACAGTAATGTTCAAAACTAGCCCCAAAAAGAGGCAGATTATGACATAAGTCATAAAAGAATAATTAAATATTCTGCTTAGTAAATTAATAATTAATTTCACGTTTTTTCTTAAAAACAATACAATCTAGAAAATAATAAAAACAATACAGTCTTTCTTGTATTTACCAATAAAACATGATTAATACTGTAAAAGTAAGATTTTTTTGTAAAGAGTATCCCAAGCTGTCCACCTTTAGCTTACTAATAGGTGAAAACATTACCAGTTTCATCCAATCGGATACCATAATCCAAATAGAATCAAGCTGCTTTATCTCCTGGCCAGTTTTCATAGAATAAAAAACATATTTAAAATATTTGTAAACACATTATTTCATATTTACCTTAATCTCATCACCAATCAGACCATGTATTAGATTGGTAGCTCTCAGAATACCCTCTTCGTCCTCAGGCGCCGTTGCGTCCAGAGTCCGGAGGTCAAACCAAGACGGCATACGGAAACCGGCGTTTAAAGTTACTGGCATAGTGGCTGCCGTGGGGCATATCACCTTGACGTGTGCGCCTCTGATAGAGGCAATAGTGCTCGCCCATCCATGACTGTAACATAAATCATTATGACAATCTCACTAAATTAATTTTATATTACAAAGATAACACAAATTACTAACCCGGTGTCACCAAGACCATGTAAAAATATAAGCTGAAATAAAACAAAATATTAATTAAAACAGATACAAAAGTAAAAATATATATATACAGTTGATTGATAACATACCGACGCTGTTTGCCTTGCAGTCGCGGCAATAATTACGGGATTCGGTTCCATTATCAATTTTGTTGTGAGACAAAATCAATACTTTTAATCTGTCAGATTGTACCTTCGTCAGACAGTGAGACACTGCTAAGACTAGTGTTACCAGAATATAATTAATAACTACCGTAATGTTATAAAAATACCCTATTCCTGCCTTTTTTTTAAGTATGATATTACTTTGCACATAATATATACTAAGTATATCGTGTCTATTATTGCACAAAATATAAGTCATTTTATGTAAACTTTTAATTGCCAACTTCTTACAAAGACATTAGACATGATATTTAAGTATAATTATTTTACTTACCCATGTAAATATTATAATTATTATACTAAACTAGTTTTGCGCGCATCTCCGACCCTACTGAGATTTTCCCAAGCATAAAAGCCTCTTGGAGTCATTTTACCAAACAGAAAGACTTGTTAATCTAGGACATTGTCTATCTGAGTATTAACTCCTCATTAATGAACCAGGTTATACCGTAGACTATGTTTAAGGCGATACCTCAAGGTCCATTTTCATACATTTTGTTTCACCTTTAATCTGGGTAACTAAACAAGAATTTAATATGACGAAATTTTAAAGGCCGAAATATCCATGATTATTAATTATTTTTACGTTTTTCTTTCAACTGCGAAAACTTATCACTAACTAGACGTGAATTTAAATTCTTTACTTGCCAATACTTGTTTAGTTACCCAGATTAAAGGTGAAACAAAATGTATGAAAATGGACCTTGAGGTATCGCCTTAAGGCAAAATTACTATCGTTCTCGGTAATTACAATTTATGTGGTAACATTTTAAGACTCAAGAACCATAGATTACCTTTATATAGTTTATGCTTCATTTCATTATGAGCTCTGAGTTACGGGCAATGGCGTTAAAGGCAAGAAAGGCATCAATTTGGTGGACGCTACTGCTAATTTTAACTCTGAGTTTTTAACCTTTATACTTTTTAGTAATTTACTGTATACTTTTTAGTTATTTTAGTAGTTACATTTTTACTTACATACGTAAGTATATCTTATACTAGCTTTTGCCTGCGGCTCCGTCCACGTGATATAGTTTTTCGGGATAAAGTTTTCCGTTGATAACAGTCACTCTATATATTTTTCCGGGATAGAAAGAAGCCTAAATCTTTTCCAGGGTCTCGAACTATCTCCATATCAAACTAGAAATCCGTAGGGTAGTTTTTGAGTTTATCGCGTTCAGTCAGGTAGACAAATGTGGCTGGGGTCTTTGTTTTATAAAGTATTTTTTAAGAGGAATAATTTTGTCATACATTATTGTTACAAAATTTTAACCGTTTTCGCAGCACACGCAATTTAATCTCTCAAAAGTTATGCCGTTTTAGAAACAATTTTCATTACTGCTCCGCTCCTTTTGATCATAGCGAGATGATATATAGCCTTCCTCGATAAGTGGGCTATTCAACACTAAAATATTTTTTCAGTTCGAACCATTAGTTCCTGAGATTAACGCGTTCAAACAAACAAACAATCTCTTCAGCTTCATATAATAGTAAAAAGTATCTACTAATTTTTAGCCAAATCGGTTCAGCCGTTCTTGAGTTATAAATAGTGTAACTAACACGACTTTCTTTTATATTTATATATAGATGTTGCATCACACTTTTTCCGCTTTTCAAGGGTAGGCATAAGTGTAACACCTAAGCGCCATAGTCGTACCGCAAGCGAAACATATCATTTGTGTTTTTACGTTGGGTTTAAAGTTGAATCTACTTATGTACTCACTTCTTACTTTTACGCACATACGTTATAAGTATATGGCAACACGCAATGACGTTTTACAAATAGACGCGTCATACACTAACAAAATGCCACATAAAAACGGCGCACTATTTGCTATATTCACGTACCTGTACATATAATTACAAATTGGCTCGAAGAAAGAATAAAAAGATGCAGAATACATTGGTTAGAAAAGGATATATATACATCGACGGTTACGTAGCAACGTTAGTGCCGCACGCTCATTGGCCGTTAAGTCGGGCAATTACCTTACATTCGTCTTGCCACTATTGAGCTCGGACAACGTACCTATCTATGTAATAAAAACATCTTAGGTAACACGCCTTTCCCCTTTTTAGGGGTAGGCGAGGAGAACACTTCAGCGCGATAGTCGTATTGCGTGCAATACTTACATATCAGTTGTGGTTTTGTGTTTTGCTCGCGGCTCCGCCCGCGTGATAATCTTTTTCCGGGCTTAGATTTTTGTTAAGTATAAAAGTCACGCTATATATTTTCTCAGGATAAAAAGTTGTCAATTTTCTACCCAGAGTCTCAGATTAACTCCATACCAAATTACATTTAAACCTGTTGGATACTTTTTGAGTTGAATGCGACTAGGGCTACCATCACATAAATTGCTGACGCCGGATAAACGGCAAAAATCCCGGACATTTGGGCGAAATTTGGGTTTTTCCCCGGACACCTCGGAAAAAATATATTTTGCGACGCGTGGGACACATGTGAGAGCGTTCGAGCGTCGACTATTTTACCGTGCCTGCTTGAATGCGGGTTTTATGAATGAATTTTTAACTAAGGTCTAAGTAAGTATGTCAATTTATCGCTTATCTATAAATATAAAAAAAATTAATTCCCCCTGACAACGATTGATCGGTTTACAACCGGACACTTGTTGTTTCGACGTCTTTTCTTTAGCTCTAATTTGGTACCATTTTTAATTTATTTGATATGGAACCTTGACATTCAAAGATTCAAATGAGAACTTGACAAAACCAAATAAAATTTTCGATTCTTTTTATATTGGCTCGGTTGAGTTTATTTCTTACTAACAAAAAGAAACAGTTTAATAATATTACATTACTTCAATTAATAGTAGCCTTAATTTTTTTTTCTATTATGTGCATAATATGAGCATAATAACACGACTAACAAAGTCGATTATATTGTTCGTTCATAGTTTCTTAGCAAACTCCTACCTACATAATGTTTATTTGTGTTATGTCGTATCGTGAGTGAGAAACCATCCTTCAGAAGTTGTCATTAGCGGTTTTAATGCGCTTTCATTTTATACAGCATCGTTAATGCAATGGACAACTCAGCTTAAATAAGTCAACGCCGCGCCGCGCCGTGCCGCGCCGGTAGATATGTAATGTAGATAGTAAAGGCATTATACCTCCTTGTTATATAATTGGGGGTAAGGACGAGGCATCGATATATATATATATTATGTACTACGGGACGAGGGCACTATTGCCTACTTTCTAAAAAAAATCTTATTATTTTAAACATGGTAAAGTTAACTTAAGGTCATCATGCCAGTTTGCCCATCACATCTTATTCCCGGCTATTTCATCCTAAATAGAAATAATCTTACCGAAACGCTCTAAACCAGGGGCTCCCGAAGTATTTTTTGTTACGCCACCCTGCTGCCTAAAATAGAAATGCGCACGCCCCCTTCAATTTGATGTTAGAAAGAGGGAGCCAGGGGATTCACCAAGTGTCCTAACTAATATTATAAAAGTCATTTGTTTCGCTTTCATGCCCAACTATTCAAACGACCGTGACAGATTGATTAAGGTAAATTGTCAGGAATAAGAGTGCATTTAATTCAGAAAAAAAGTATGTATTGTTTCCGAAAGAAAAAAAAATACAAAATCATGATCGTCCTGTAGCCTTGCGCCCCCTTTACATGTTGCCACGTCTCTCTAAAGCTTAGTAATATTAGTCGACTTTTGTTTCATTAAATTTTATTTACATATGGGTAGCTCTAGTAATCAGTATTAATCGTTAAAAAGTCCAGGGTAATGTTTATTGCTCTCCCCTAAATAATATGCTGTATAGTTATTACAACCATAATAATATGCAGGTACCGAGATAATAAAAATAAAAATACAATTTCCAATAAAGTATTTAGGTCTATTTATAGATTTTTCATAATTATACGAATGAACATATCGTATCTTATAGATTACTTTATTAGAACTTATCTGATATCTACGTGAACCAAGGTTGAGAAGCGTAGTACGATTTTTTATTTGATATTTGCGGTAGAATGATCGAGCCGCAAAACCACTTTCAGGACAAGCACAATAAAGTATAATATGTAATAATAACCCTGTGAGTCTTTTTATAGACGTAGGAATACCTAATGATGTGCTAATAGGTTTATATTGATAGATATGTATCTAACCGCCTATATTGGGTAAGTACTTATATGTGAACCATAAAACATTCGATTTATATGGTTTTTAAGCAGTTTGATTATTTATTATGTCTAAAAATTTTCTTTTGCCACACCACGAGAAGTAACTAAGCACAATATCGAGACAAGGTAATGCGACTCCCGTTTTCTTTCAAACATAACAAAACTTTGTATTGGGGGTCGATTTATCTACAAAACCAATAGAAACGTATTCACGAAACCAATACCCTGGAATCCACTGAAAACTATCTTAAAAAAAAGCAAATGAAGTCAGTTGTCTTTTGTTTGCATAATAACCATTTAATCATATTCTATGATATACATATTAGTAAAACACAGCAAGATAATTTTTTTAGGAGAATATACTTAGTTGTTGCCTAACCCTGGTGCCAGACTTTTGTGCAATCTATTGTTTGAGAGTATTAAAAGATTCAGCTTGAGCATTAACCTTAGATGTATTTTACGTGAAGCGAACAGGGAAAGAAATGATAAAATAAATGTGGGGTTCTGAAATTCATTAATGTTCATCTTATTTGCAATTTTAGTAGATGTGAGCGTGTATATTTGGTACTTATTGTTTTTATTTGACGTGTAGTTATAAAATTATGGGCTTTTAAAAAAATTATGTCATAAATGAAAAGTTTTTCGGGGGTCGCTTCTTCAACTATAATTTACAGTAAATGCAAATGGTTCATTGCGTAGATATGATATTTTTTCTTCTAATAAACACTTAGAACGAGAATTGTAACAACTTCTCTAAATAGATTTTTATTTATTTTACAATTACAAAATGTAGTCGGGATTACAATTACAAAATGAAATCGGGATTACAATTACAAAATGTAATCGGGATTACAATTACAAAATGTAATCGGGATTACAATTACAAAATGTAATCGGGATTACAATTACAAAATGTAATCGGGATTACAATTAGGAAATGTAATCGGGATAACAATTACAAAATGTAATCGGGATTACAATTACAAAATGTAATCGGGATTACAATTACAAAATATAATCGGGATAACAATTGCTAATCGCCGGCATAAGTTGTCCCTAAATTCAATAAAAGCTTACATTATCATTTTGTAATTTGTTATAATTGGATTTACAAACGCAATTTAGTATTTCTATTTGGTTGATTAATTAACGATTACTTTTTTCCCATGTATCTATGAATATTCAATGGATGAAATAAAATGTGTACATCATTCAACATATAGTTTTATTTTGATTTATAAATCAGATTTTGGACATGTATTTGAAAATTTGTTGTGATTTTAGGAAAATTCTCAAAATTAGGTTTAAGGCAACATATTTTTACTTTAAATTAGATTTTAGGATCTTTTTCAAATATGAATAAAGATGGAACGAACTCGCAAAGTAATCGCGTAATTCCAATTACTAATTAATGTAATCTCGATTAACTATGTAATGGCTTTGTACAATGTAAGGAGGTAGTGGGATTTTCTGTAATCCTTATTGAGGAGACAAATGAGTTTAGACTCTTTAAAAAATATACTAAAACTTTATTGTAAACTAGTTAATTTAAAAACAGTTTCGGAAAAAACCTTACATCTCTGACCTAATTTCTTTAGAAGCCCATAATTTTATATTAGAATCATAAATACAAAAAAAAAAATTAATCTTCATGCTAACATCAACTAGAACTGCAAATATGAAAGAATATCAGAACCTCACATTTATTTTGCCAGTCTCTTCATGTAAAATGAATCCATTTTTTTACATTTACATTAAATTATTTTCAGTTCATAACTGACTACATGTGTTTATTTTTTGGTATGTTTGTAATTATATTGTTCGTAATTAAAGTTTAATTGATTTCAAACAAAAATACAACAGAAAATATGCCACCATTCTCTCTGGTATTTACATATCCTTGTGTTAGGATAACTACCAAGTTGTAGCCCCACATGTCCCTAAAATTACCAATACAATGGCATATCTCTTAGAAAAAAAGATGGTAAATACATAAAAGAAAAGTATACATAAATTATGCAGTATTATATCACAAATAAATTTATAATATTGCTGAAGTTCATTCTTGTTACAAAGACTGCCACAACTCACAAGTATCTGTGACCAACCAGTTAGCTGTCATTATGAGAATTTTATTAACATATCATGATTTTATTCTTAAACCCTGGGTGTGCTTGCATCCCAAATAGAGAAACCCAGCTTCATATCATGGCATTTAACAAGTGACACCAGGTTTACACACATAGGAAACTTAAAAGTAAAAATAATGTATTGGACCACATTGTACCATTCAGAAAAAAAAATACAATTAAATATACATCATTTCAGCCATAGATGACATCTTCTTAGGTATGTGAACTAATGTTTCAAAGTAACTTGCCAGTTCATCAATAGTAACATCACAAGGTGGATTGAGAGCTTGCTGAGAGCAACTGCTGGTGTTATTACTTTGCCTAGCCTCTTTGTTCTCTTTGGCTGCAGAAATATCATTTCTCCACCACTTAGTTTCATTACTGATATTTTTCTCTTCCTTATGTATTTCATTTGAGTCTGAGGATATTTTTAATTGATTGCAGTTTTGAACAAGAGTGCATAAATTTAATGTGTCAGAATTTAAGACATTATATTGTAAATGTGATTGACTCTCTGTACTTAAAATACCATGACCATTCCCACATTTCAATATTCGCAGCATTGGTTCTTTGAGAATTTTGCTTGTTTTTCTTTTGGAAATAGCTACATTTGTTCGCTTTCTTAAAGAAGGACAACAACATTTTTGCTGTATAAAACTATTCTTATGAATGTTTCTTGAAATAAATTTTGGTTCAAGGTCACCATCTTGATTTCTACATTTATTAACTTTAAGTGGTTCTATTTCTAGTCTCCCCATGTCGAGTCCAAGCAATATGTCTTCTTTCACCATTTTGTTGAACCCTGAATGAAAAAAAAAACTATTAAATATCATATTTTAAAAAATAAATGAAAAAAAATACAAGCATCATTCAACATTACATAGAAACATATTATCATTTTCTTTGAGTTTATTTTAATTATCACTATGTCCATAATTTCCTCTTTCACAATTTTAATTCTAGACGAAATTACAATAAAATTTGTTTATTTTATCACAATGGATAATTCTTGATATTTATATAGTTTACTATTTAATTATTATTAGCTTATTATTTAATAGTTTATACTTGAATCAAACAAGTCCCTATATATTTCAGGCTTATATAAGATGTGCTAGCTTTTATAGGATTGTAAACAATGTGTACAACTTACCCCATGTACACTTCGCAACTTATTAAAATATTATTATTTACATATCGTATCCAGCAATTTAAAATTCAAATACCTTCAAAAGTGATGGTTATTTTTAATAAATAGTAATTATTGATGTTCACAACAAAGCTTCTCGTGCTTCATACCTAGTTGAATACAAACAAACAATGATGGAACCATACAATAATTAGAAAATATTAAACTTTGAATTTTAGTGTTTATAGTATCAAGGAACCTTTACAAAGATAATGCAAATTAGCTACCCTATTTTTGAGGTATGTTCAATATAAGCAGTGGTAATGGCCAAGTTTCATTGAAACGTAAATAAACAAATTGGTACATACCACTTGTGCTTATTCAGTAGTCGAGGTTTTTAAGATTTTTCCGTATACATACAAAAATCTTCCGAAGAATTATCAACAACAAAGATTTAATCAGTGAAAATTATTATGAAATTACGATACATTCACATACGTTTTGTTTGCGTCAGTCATCTTATTTTGTTATTATTTTTTTAATTTGAAGGACTTTTTGAAAATTACTTAAGCGAAGGTATTACCTATTATACAGCCATATCAATACCTATTTCTATTATAATTTTAGTAGTAATACCGCAAAATAATAAATCACCTGAAAAAATGCTCAGATGAATGAGCTAGTGGACAAGTTGTTGAGATATTAATTTTTAACCCAAATTTGTAATCATTCGTATAAAATCGTGATAGTATGTAATCGATTCATAGATATGTAATCATCTCTTTCACAATATCCAAATCTGTCAAGTGTCACGTTACTTTGACAGCTGTCACAGGGCTTATTAGTCATCTGTAATTTTCCGTAATGTAGGTACATATTTTGGTACATATTATAGAGATAATTGAACATTATTTATCTCTAAGGTATTTCTATATAATGCTCTAATGTATTTGATTCTGAAGTTCTTTATCTTAAATTTTACAAAGCTTAGGTCAGCAGCAGCGGTCTTTCAAGAAGCATTTACAATTCTACTGGGTTCAATTGAAATACCTATTTTATTTTTTTTATGTTGCAGAGCTGCTAAGAGAATATAACCGCTTTCGTTAACCCAGACCTACCTTACAGATTTCTATTTGTTTCCTAGAATTTTTACTAAGATGAATGTCACTGCTTACTAATTTATAAAAATCGTTTGTAATATTTGCTATTACTACTGGATTTGGGAAATCACTGATAACCTAAGAAGTTTTTATTACAAACGTCATTGCTGATAACGAAGAAAAAAATAACAAAAAAAATATGTAAACATCTAAAATTATGTGAAAATACTATGGTTTCGACTGCATACATCCATATTGTCAGATCAATGCTGGTTGTAGACCAATAGGTAAGCAGAGTTAGCTAGCTCTAATATATATTATAATACTGCGTTGCCTCATATAGCTAAAATATTTTTTTATACTTACTTGTTTTCAGACCCCAGAAATTATTCAGTTATTGCATAATCGTCTGTGAGCTATGCTAAACTATATAACTTAGCTTAATTCTTGGGCTATAATTGGCATGAACACAAATTTTCACTATGCTTGCATAGATAATGTCTTTTTTTCAGTTATCACAGAACATGCAAAGTATTACAATAAATTGCTGGTACAGTATATTTCTGGATGCTTACACATACTCAACTAATTATTTACTTTTTAGTCTTATGGTTGTTATTACATCAATTCTATTGTTATGGATTTATGAAAGGCCACGGTTGTACAAGGTAATCTAATACTAACTTCAAAACAAAATTTTAATTTAAACAATTTGAGGGGTTTTATGTAACTATATTTAGCTTTTATTTAGAAAAGCTTTATTGTTATGATAGCTTGGTTAAACTAAGAAATGCATATTTGTTGTAGTTAATATTCAAAAGAAGCAAACATTCAAATATCTTAAGTCCTATGCTAAGCAATGAAAATGTTGGCTCTAATTACCCACAAACATTTGTCACTGGTGATATACCAGTACACACAGAAACATCAGAGGTAACCAAGGATAATGAATAGCCAATGAAAAGAAACTAATCTCTTCATACTACTCAGTCAAAAAAAAAATTGTGCATTTCTGTCAAAAAATATTTGCCATGGATTTCTTTCATTGTTCCTCCAAATATTTATATTTTTTATTATTAAAACTGTAATTCTTATTAAATATTTTCCTGTTATTCTGAATATAACAGATTACTTCAATATACCAGTATATTTTTATAAATTGTAGGTTGGGGACCTATGATCCATTTAAAAAAGCTGGGTACACAAAAACCTCGATATTTTGGTGCCACATGAGCTTACTCAAAGAAATCTAATGAACCAAGTACCCACTTATTTATTCTTTATTGAGACGTAATGAAACCAAATAATTTTTGAAGAGATTTATAAATGACTAGCTTTTGCCCGCGGCTCCGCTCGCGTTATAAAGTTTTTCAGGCTAAAGTTTACCGTTATAAAAGTAGTAGTTTCCCGGGAGCCTATGTTCTTCCTAGGGTCCCAAACTGTCTCCATACCAAATTTCCTCTTAATACGTTGGGTAGTTTTTGAGTTTAACACGTTCAGGCAGACAGATGCAGCGGGGGACTTTTGTTTTATAATATATTTTTTAGAACTTTTTAAGAGGAACAATCCCGTCATACATCATTGTTGCATAACTTTAACCGTTTACGCAGCGCACGCAACGGAAGCTCTCATAACTAATAAATTGTCCCCGTTTTTGCAACATGTTTCATTACTGCTCCGCTCCTATTGGTCATAGTGTGATGATATATAGCCTATATCATGCCTATATCATATGCACGCTGTACGCCGTTATTTAAGTATGAATCTATGTTCTCTTTTATTTGCTATCGCTAATTTTATTTTATGCCGCTCCAGGTTTAGTCGATTGGATTTCATCTTATCCCATGTTAACGGTGATGTGCGTGCATTAGCTTATATAACTATTGTGACTATGTACAAGAAAGACTTGGAAAAAATACAAAAGAAGTACTGAACAATTGATGACAAAAAGAAAGCCCGGAGTTTCTTTCTGCCTTTCTTCTTCGGGTAGTCATCACTTAGGTAGCTAGTGAAGGGCTGGTAGGTTAGCTAGGTTAGGGCTCATGTCCTCGCCGGTGAGGATCGCGACGCGTTACCCTTCTATTTCCCCTACTTGCCAGCCCGAGCTGGTTACTTCGGTTTGTACCTAGTCTTTTGTATAAACTTTATCCCTAATTTAAAATCTCCATAGTTATATAAGTGATTTTAATAGTTGTTTAGAAATAATAATTATTCTTATTCTTTGTTTTGACGTATCATAAGTGCAACTTTGTTCGCCTACGTGATAAATAAAGTATTTTATTTATTTTTTATTTATTTATATCACTCCACAAACAAAGGGCTATCCAACGCAAAAAGAATTTTTCAGTTTCGCCCGGTAGTTCCTGATATTAGCCATTACTGCTCCGCTCCTATTGGGTATAGCGTGATGATATATAGCCTATAGCACTCCACGAACAAAGGGCTATCCAACGCAAAAAGAATTTTTCAGTTTGGACCGGTAGTTCCTGAGATTAGCGCGTTCAAACAAACAAACAAACAAACAAACAAATAAACAAACAAACAAACTCTTCAGCTTTATATAATAGTATAGATGATGAAAAGTGGATCACGTACAAGAACGTACGAAAAAGATCGTGGTCAAAGGTCGGCCAGGCTTTATAGAATGTAACCTTTTTTTTTGTTTTCCCCGAGAATGTGTCTTATGACTACCGCCCAGCCTTCGTGGGGGGCGACTGAGCCATTATGTTGGGGTCACCGTGCCTTAATACCCGGCGTTGCCCCACCCGGATTTGATGTTGACCTACGGACGATCGCCTGCCCGAGGCCCCAACCTATGTACAACGCACGGCATACCAAATAAAACTCCGCGGTGGGCCTCTTCGGCGCATTAGAGACGACTGCGGGCTTCCTCTGACGGAAATGTCTAAGTCTACATCCGCAGCTGCTCCTGTGCGGTCCCGCCTAGTGCAGCCCATCTCCTACTTGGGGGCTTATAAGTCCCCGCGCACCGAAGGACGTTTCGGCGGCAACGACAGCATGAGGCCTATGTTCCATGTTGCCGTCCATCCCAGGGGGTCACCACAATGTGCAAGATGTGCACAGCGTACACTAAGGGCGGACGGCCCCCTGCCGTCGCCGACGACCCCCTGATGGCCCCTATTAGTCACCTTTTACGACAGGCAGGGGATACCTTGGTGGAATTCTCCAAACGCCCCCAATCCACAGTTCGGGAGACGCCAGTCAGTCGTCCACCCGGCGCCTCCTACGGTCTCCTCTGGCGACGGGAGGGATCCTCCTTCTCCCGATCCCCCTCGGCAACCCCTTCAGTGAAATGACCATCTCACAGAAGTGCGCCAGTGCACGCCAGGACCTCTGACTGCCGACCATGGAAGCGACCACGGCCGGCAGCGAGAGAGCTCCTCCTACGACTGCTTTGAGAGCGCTGCACTCTTCGTTCCAGGCTGGACACAACTCTTAAAGTATGTTGAGCCGTATCCAACGAGCGGTTTGTCACAATGCTGACACATGGGCGACACCTACGTACCCACGATCCAGTACAGATACTCACCGAAGCAACCACGCTCGGTGAATACCTGTGTTAACCGAAAAGTTGCCGTACCGTAGCGTTTGTCCAGTCACTTGGCAAAGAGAACGCACTGCCTCGACTGTCCGGAGCCCCGCTGACGGGGCCTCCAGCCTGAGACGCCACTCCTACACGGCGGCTTGCCGTAGGGAGGCCTTCATGGCTTCCACCTCCTTTAAGGCCGGACGCTGCCCGGGACTGAACGCTTCCTCCTGCTGGTGAAAGACATCTGGCAGGGCTCTGGCATCCAGATCCCAGGGCAGGAATCCGGCCAACAAGCAAGCCGCCTCGAACGAGACCGTGCGGTACGCTTTGATCGCCCGCTGCGCCACTACGCGCTGCGAGACCCGCAGGAGAGTGACAGAACGCTGCCCAAGGACGTCAGCCTAGACAGGGCTGCCGTACAGTGCTCTAGACCGCAGGACCCAGGGGTATTGTTCATTATGAGGTATTTTAATCAGCCGGGCAGAACCAGCAATCCGGATCTCAAATGAGTTGTTGGCAATACAACTAACGAGATTAAAGCAAGAAGTTGAGAGAAAGCGGCCGGAATTGATCAATAGAAAGGTTGTGGTCTTTCATCACGAAACGCTACACCACACACATATTTAGCCCCTCGGCAAAAATTAAAAGAGTTTGGCTGGGAGGTGTTAATGCATCCACCATATAGCCCTGACCTTGCACCTTTAGATTATTTAGGCAATGTCAGGTTATCGAGAGAAGAATGCTAAACTACTTGTCGCCACCCCTCCCGCCCGAGGCAATTTTTGTACGCTCGGTCACCACACGGAACGCACGCTTATGGACGGAGGGACATTATGCCGCAGCCTTAGTGTAACAAGCCACTGGAGCAAAATGGCGTCGGATTTCTGTACATCTCGCCGACTACTGCAGTCGCATACCTACCAATCGCTGAGCGCGCGAGCGCTACCCGCAGAGTACGGGCGCTAACCACAGAGGCTGCGGGTGCGGTATACTGACCGCGGCCCGCGCGGTTCTACTAATTGCCCGTCGGTACAGCGAGTACCGCGTACAACCGTGCACGCCGCGGGCGTAAAATACGTCGAGAAATGTGCATTTATTTTCGAGATAAGTAAGTATATATTTGCATTTAATAGGAATTGTGGCCCCACAAGCGCGGCGGGCGCGGGGCGCAGGTTAATACCGCTTCGTGAGTTTTTAGCGTTATTTATTCAATAATTATTATTTTACTCTTTGTACTTACCTTGACAGTAATCATAATAGAAATGATGTAAGTATGTATATTTAAATATCGTCCGTTGCGCACAACCTAAACTTTTAAATCATCTTCTAAATTAAAATTTACATTTTTATTTAAACATAATGTAAATTGTAAACTCATATCGTTACAGTAGCAAAAGTATGAGATTATGGATTGCGTTCACCAGCCGCGATAGGTTGGGTCGCGCCGCAAAAATCTGCCCCTTATACATATTACTAAAAGACATTTTTTAAACAAGTGCGTCCATTAGCCAAAGATTATCGTGAATGCGTATCGGCGAAGCGAATTACAACACGCAAAGTACCTTGCAACGCGCCCCGCCTCGGCCCGTCAGAATGACGAAACTATAATAAAGGAATGCCACATATAAATAGGTTGATAAATAAAGGGTTATATTTTAAACACGGAATTATAATTATGTACTACGTATATCTTCAGAGCTGATTCGATAAATGTGATCCGACTATATTTTGCGCAACATATTCAGAAAATGCAAAATTTTGTTAGTGACTAGTTTATTTTATATAATCTAGGGACACAAGATTAATGTTTTGGACAAAAATTTATAATTTCAATTATTCGGAAACTTGTTTAGCCAATTTACACCTTTATTGTTACAAACCATCTCCCTTACATGTGATGTAAGTTCCGAATGTCTGTAACATGTTTAATTTAGAATCAATGGGTAATCACATAGTATTTATTATATAGTTAGGATACAAAATATTGTACACTCAGAGCTTCGCTAATGACACTTTTAGATCTCAGATGAAACTTGTAGCGAGGAAGATAGGTTTATATCATTGTTTCAACACTTAGGTATTGTACATTAACATTACTTAAGAAGGTTTATTTTTTTTTTAATTTTTGTCATTCACTTCAAAGAGATTGTGTTCTTATACAAATTTAAGCACCAAATATTAATTTAAACGATATATTTACATATGCAGATTTTTCATAGTGAAAAATTAAGAATGTATAAATTTATTCTATAACGATGTCTTTTATAAACAAAAAAAATCATCATACACAAAAATACATACTAATGCTTAATATTTTTATTGGCGACTGTCAAAAGCAGTGTCTTATAAAAGTAAGATATAAAATAAAAATAACATGTAATATCAACATGGTTTTAAACAGACATGCAGTGTGAAACATTTTTAGGAATTTCATGACAAAAACAGTATATGTCAATAACACTGGATGCAACTAACTGATGTCAATGAAATTCTTATATTATTATATGAAAATTATTGACCACAGTTAAACCAAACTCTATCTTAATACATAATAATTATCCTAGTATGACTGTCAACTTTCCACTCTCTGCATATTATAGTCATGATTATTAATGATGATTTAATTACATTTTATAATAATATTTCTTTTAATCACAATAAATTTCAATTTCGATTACCAAAATTAACACAATTCATAGGATTTATTGTGCACTATCTGAAATCACTGTATATAAATAGATACAATTTCATAATAATATTTAACATGATTGACTACAATACAGCACCCCAAATATTGTCCAGCAAATCAACGCTGCAGTAGGGTGATCCTAAAGTAATATACATTTCATACACAATTCCACAGCTCACATTGCGCACCATTAGAAAAATAAATTATAGATGCTCCTAAACTAATTGATATAATTTATCTTGGCATATGTTCACTGCTAATCTGAAACAATCACATATTATTGCTTAGTTTAAACTTGGAAAATCTATAGACTAACGAATGTGGTCATAACATTGAAAAAATCGTGAAGGGACGAAATTATATTAAATGAATTTCGTAGTAACTTAGGGCTTTTAAAATCTGCTTAACCTTAAACATGGGTTTATAAGTGCATAATCAGAAAATGTGTGTAATAAATCGTAAATACATTATGCTTTTCCTGAGTTGTAGTACTCCTAAGATGGAAGTCTTTGTCTATCTCTGGCAATATTAGATACATAGTCCAATCTGGGAATTCGCGTTTGGTCTAAGAATCATAAAACTACATATTTTTATTGTCAAGATATGACCCAGAACACAATTACAATAAAATATTATTATATGAATTATATTACTTACTGCAGTTGAGCAAGAAATTGGTGTATAATTTGTCTGTGAATTTGGAGAGCTTGAAAACACATTCATCTGAACATGTGTTGGTGGCGGTGGGGGGGGATGTGTGGCGAGAGGTGACACTGGGGCAGCCGCTCCACTGCCACATGGCCCACTTGTGTTACTTGGACTGCCTGTAGTGGACAGTCGTGAAAATGCTGCCAATGCGTCAGGAAAATTTGGTGGTGTCGCTGGCGTATTGCATGGTGTCATTAATTGCTGAAAAAGACCAAGATAATATTTAAGTTCAAAAAATCATATTGAAAATATTATTATTTTGTGCACAAAGATAGTAAGTAGGCAGTGGTTTAGAATAAACATTGTTTTGAAAAATTATAAAAAAGATCTACAAAAAATATATCTGCAGTTATATGAATTTAAAGAAGCGCCTATAAAAATATGTATAACACAACATAGGAATATTAAAATATTTGTAAAAGTACGTCCCATGAGGAAATGAAATGGGGGATGCTAAGATGTTTTTATTACATAGATACGTTGTCTGAGCTCAATATTGGCAAAAAGAAATTAGGATAATTGCCCGACATTCACGTAGTCAACCTCCAACCACTGTCGCGGCTAGTCGGCTTACTAACTGTTTGTATTTTGATAAATAAAATGCCTTCCTGTGTTTTAGACGATGTACAAATTATACTCTAACTGTGTATGAAAAAAACTATTTACTTCATACGTTAGTAATAAGTATACACTATTAAATTATTTTTTAACTAATAAATGCATTTTATTCGACTGCCATGGCGACGGCGGTCCACGCTCGCGACGTATCAATTCGAGCTGTCACTGTTGATGTATTTATATCCTTTTCTAACGAACGTATGCCTAATCTTTGTATTCCTTCTTCGAGCCAATTTGTAATTTATATGTATAGGTATGTGACTATAGTGAATAGTGCGCTGTTTTTATGTGCAATTTTGTTAGTGTATGACGCGTCTTTTTGTAAAACGTCATGGGGGGGATGTACTTTTGTATGGAAGCTTGTTATATGTATTAAATTATAATCAATAATCCCAATAAGCAGTCTCCCAATATTTGGAAGTTAGCATACATAGTTTTATTTTATTTCAGTGTTTTTGATCAAACTAAATTCTTAATAATAGGTACCTACTACAGATGCGATCGTAAACGTCATCTAAAATTCACAGGACCTACACTGATATGTTATTAACCCAGTTTACAAGTTAAGTGCACGCACGTGAAGGTATTCAAAATCATTTATTTTTAACGCCTGAGATAATTAAAATAGGTTAAACTCGGAAAAAGTAAGGCAATGTAATCACATTTGAATTAGAATGATAATATATCATTTTGGTGTGGGGAAATTAATTGCATAATATATCTAATTTATAACAGGAAAGCTTATCACTATGTGGAGCCAAGTAGTAATAAACCAGTTGATACGAATTTGTGATTAACATTGGCGTTACCAATACTGATAAATATTACTTTAAATAGATGAAATCAGAAATTTATATAGGTAATGCGAAATAAAATACGTCTTGTTAATACAAGACATATAACAGACAGGGAGACAGTACATTTATTTTTTATAATAGTGTCATTAGATAAAATTCGACTAATCTATGATCTAACATCCTCCCCAAAACGTAGTCCCAATTCTCGAACACATTCTTGGAATTTAATGCGTGTTGTAGGTTTAGTAAGTATGTCAGCCACCATTCTTTCGGTACCGCTACCGATGTAGTACATATTTTTTATTTCTTTTTTAGAAACCTTTCACGCAGAAA